>NC_052174.1:14660418-14712918 GCF_902713615.1 Scyliorhinus canicula
TTAAGTGGGGTTACGGGGTTAGGACGGGGGGGGGGCCTGGGCCCAGACTAGGGCATCTTTCGAAGTGTCGGTGCAGACTCGATGGGCCGAATGGCTGCCTGCACTGTAGGGATTCTATGAAGAGTTTAATGTCCTCTCCACAATCGGGACAGAGGCCTTTCTCACACAGGGCAGTGGAAATCCAGAACTCTCTCTCTACTTACATTAAAGGCTGAGGATCAATTGGAAATGTGCAAACTGAGACTGATGGATTGTTGGGTGAGGGGATTACGGGCTAAGATGGGACGATAGCGTATAAAGAGACGCAATGTAATCGAAACAAGCGACGGGGCCCCCCCTCCTTCCTAACCCAATGCTGGGATGTGTCGTCAATCACTGGCACCCGAGGTCAATTCTGTCCTCATCCAACACCGACACGCCCGACCTGGGGTGGCTGGAGGTGGTCACTGCACAGGAGCTCGGCGCAGTTCACTGTAGATCTTTCATTCGTCTCCCTTTCCCCCACCCTTCCGTGGGGTACAGGGGGGCCGAGGGAGAGTACAGACATCTCGCTGCCTCCCTTTGCTTGATAACAAGTACCCCCGACAGCGACTACAGACCCGCAACGCCCATCGTTCCGCACAGCGTGGCGGGTGTCGCCTCTCGTCAGTAAGCTGTATCTCTGGTGGGACGACGGACTCTCCATGAGAGGGCAGCACTTCAGTTGAACACGTGCTTTCATTTCCGTGCAGACAAAGAGAAATATTCTAGCAGGAGATGCAATCGAGAGTCTTCAGAAGTAACGAAAGCGGCGCCCTCTTCCCCGATCGATGCGCAAGAGGATTGAAGTCCCTCCTACGCTTTGCACCGAGTGGAGAATCTTTTTATTGCCTTTTATTTTTCCGTCTCCTTGATCTCCTACTGAAGGAGCATGTGCACAAACGGTCGGGCCATGTCCTCGTCGCCTCTCTGGCCCAGTGTGTCCTGGGAAACATGCTCGGTCCATCTCGTAGTTGGCAGGAGCTGCCCCACAGACACCCCTCCTCCGCGGGAGAGGGCGAAGGGGTGATTTACTGGAATGGCATCGTGGGGGGGGGGGGGGGGTGAGGGATTGCGAGCACGTGGAGGGACCGGAGAATCCGGATTTGTTCGGCAACGTATACGGGATCTTTGACTTCAGAAGGCGAGGTGCAGAATACAGGAGGATTGACGAATAAGGGGATCAGGGGTTATAGGGAGAAGGAATGAGGATGAGAAATATATCAGCCTTGATTGAATGGCGGAGCAGACTCGATGGGCTGAATGGCCTAATTCTGCTCCTATGTCTGATGGTCTTTAGAACGAGAGTGTGCGGAATCTTTATGAAACACTGGGTTACCTTCAACTGGACTCGATCTCAATCTTTGCAATTTCCTTAGAAACATAGAATCGCCACAGTGCAGAAGGAGGCCATTCAGCCCATTGAGGCTGCACCGACCCTCCGAAAGAGCACCGTGGCCCACTTCCCCTGCCCCGTTCCCGTAACCCCACCGAGCCTGCACGTCCCTGGACGTTAAGGTGCAATTTAGCGTGGCCAATCCACCCAACCCGCACATCTTTGGACGGTGGGAGGAAACCGGAGCGCCCGGAGGAAGCCCACGCACACACGGGGGAGGACGTGCAGACTCCACATGGGCAGTTACCCAAGGCCGGAATTGGACCCAGGTGCCTGCCGCTGTGAGGCAGCAGTGCTAACCACTCTGCCGCCGTGGAGTATTGTGTAGAATTCCGATATCAGGCTTCAGAAAAGTTGTCAAGGCCTTGGAGAGGAGGCAGTGGAGATTTACTAGAATGATACCAGAAATGAGGGAAGAGACATCCCGTCGAAGCTTTTCGAACTGCACTCATCACGTCTGACGCAAGAACGTCACATTTCAAAGGGAGCAGCAGTTTATCCTGCTCGAGAAAAGGGTCCTGATTGGTCGGCAAGGTTTTCCCATGCAGAATGCACCGGGAAGTATTGACCCCGACACTTCCTGAAATAAAAAACCCACCCTTTTCTCCTGGAGTATGAATTGTTTCCCCCTTTGGAATGTGGCATCCTGGGGGAGGTGAGGAGAACGTTTTGTTTTTACACGCAGTGAGGTTAAAACGACGGAAGCAGATTCAAGAGGACGCTTCAAAGGAAAGGGGGGGAATGGGATAAATATTTTGAAACAAAACATTTGCAATGCTGTGATGGAAGAGGGTGCTAATTGAATAACACAAGTAGCCAGTACCAGCACGATAGGGGCGAATGGCCTCCTCAGCAGTGAGATGCTGCAGGTTGCGAGGAGTCCATCTCTTTCTCTCTCCGCTCCAGGGTCAGATCCTGACCTTAACAAGGAAAGGTCAGAGTCGAGGCTGCTTTGGTAGCGGCAGGGACCAGTTGCGTGCGGCGGTCCGCTGCCCTTCCCTCGGAGCCTCAGGCGGAGAACCGGACGGTTAGTGCGCGGGGCGGGAGCGTGGGGCGGTGACTGAAAGCTGTTTCTTGCCCGGCAGTACGCACGGCTGGTCGAGATCGTTGGCATGCATGACCTGGGTGTGGGCATCACCCTGGGCGCTCACCAGTCCATCGGTTTCAAAGGGATTCTCCTGTTCGGAAGCGATGCCCAGAAGAAGAAGTACCTCCCGAAGCTGGCTACAGGTAGGCAGCATGGGCACAGCGCTGTTGGGCAGAGCAGCAAGATGAATTGAAAAAGGGACCAGGTCAGTATTGAGAGAGCTTTACTCTGTATCCAACCCCGTGCTGTACCTGTCCTGGGAGTGTTTGATGGGGACAGTGTAGAGGGAGCTTTACTCTGTATCTAACCCCGTGCTGTACCTGTCCTGGGAGTGTTTGATGGGGATAGTGTAGAGGGAGCTTTACTCTGTATCTAACCCCGTGCTGTACCTGTCCTGGGAGTGTTTGCTGGGGACAGTGTAGAGGGAGCTTTACTCTGTATCTAACCCCGTGCTGTACCTGTCCTGGGAGTGTTTGATGGGGACAGTGTAGAGGGAGCTTTACTCTGTATCTAACCCCGTGCTGTACCTGTCCTGGGAGTGTTTGATGGGGACAGTGTAGAGGGAGCTTTACTCTGTATCTAACCCCGTGCTGTACCTGTCCTGGGAGTGTTTGATGGGGACAGTGTAGAGGGGGCTTTACTCTGTATCTAACCCCGTGCTGTACCTGTCCTGGGAGGGTTTGATGGAGACAGTGTAGAGGGAGCTTTACTCTGTATCTAACCCCGTGCTGTCCCTGTCCTGGGAGTGTTTGATGGAGACAGTGTAGAGGGAGCTTTACTCTGTATCTAACCCCGTGCTGTACCTGTCCTGGGAGTGTTTGATGGGGACAGTGTAGAGGGAGCTTTACTCTGTATCTAACCCCGTACTGTACCTGTCCTGGGAGTGTTTGATGGGGACAGTGTAGAGGGAGCTTTACTCTGTATCTAACCCCGTGCTGTACCTGTCCTGGGAGTGTTTGATGGGGACAGTGTAGAGGGAGCTTTACTCTGTATCTAACCCCGTGCTGTAACTGCCCTGGGAGTGTTTGATGGGGACAGTGTAGAGGGAGCTTTACTCTGTATCTAACCCCGTGCTGTAACTGCCCTGGGAGTGTTTGATGGGGATAGTGTAGAGGGAGCTTTACTCTGTATCTAACCCCGTGCTGTACCTGTCCTGGGAGTGTTTGCTGGGGACAGTGTAGAGGGAGCTTTACTCTGTATCTAACCCCGTGCTGTACCTGCCCTGGGAGTGTTTGATGGGGACAGTGTAGAGGGAGCTTTACTCTGTATCTAACCCCGTGCTGTCCCTGTCCTGGGAGTGTTTGATGGGGACAGTGTAGAGGGAGCTTTACTCTGTATCTAACCCCGTGCTGTACCTGTCCTGGGAGTGTTTGATGGGGACAGTGTCGAGAGAGCTTTACTCTGTATCTAACCCCGTGCTGTACCTGTCCTGGGAGTGTTTGATGGAGACAGTGTAGAGGGAGCTTTACTCTGTATCTAACCCCGTGCTGTCCCTGTCCTGGGAGTGTTTGATGGGGACAGTGTAGAGGGAGCTTTACTCTGTATCTAACCCCGTGCTGTACCTGTCCTGGGAGTGTTTGATGGGGACAGTGTAGAGGGAGCTTTACTCTGTATCTAACCCCGTGCTGTACCTGTCCTGGGAGTGTTTGATGGGGACAGTGTAGAGGGGGCTTTACTCTGTATCTAACCCCGTGCTGTACCTGTCCTGGGAGGGTTTGATGGAGACAGTGTAGAGGGAGCTTTACTCTGTATCTAACCCCGTGCTGTCCCTGTCCTGGGAGTGTTTGATGGAGACAGTGTAGAGGGAGCTTTACTCTGTATCTAACCCCGTGCTGTACCTGTCCTGGGAGTGTTTGATGGGGACAGTGTAGAGGGAGCTTTACTCTGTATCTAACCCCGTACTGTACCTGTCCTGGGAGTGTTTGATGGAGACAGTGTAGAGGGAGCTTTACTCTGTATCTAACCCCGTGCTGTACCTGTCCTGGGAGTGTTTGATGGGGACAGTGTAGAGGGAGCTTTACTCTGTATCTAACCCCGTGCTGTAACTGCCCTGGGAGTGTTTGATGGGGACAGTGTAGAGGGAGCTTTACTCTGTATCTAACCCCGTGCTGTAACTGCCCTGGGAGTGTTTGATGGGGATAGTGTAGAGGGAGCTTTACTCTGTATCTAACCCCGTGCTGTCCCTGTCCTGGGAGTGTTTGATGGGGACAGTGTAGAGGGAGCTTTACTCTGTATCTAACCCCGTGCTGTACCTGCCCTGGGAGTGTTTGATGGGGACAGTGTAGAGGGAGCTTTACTCTGTATCTAACCCTGTGCTGTACCTGTCCTGGGAGTGTTTGATGGGGACAGTGTAGAGGGAGCTTTACTCTGTATCTAACCCTGTGCTGTATCTGTCCTGGGAGTGTTTGATGGGGACAGTGTAGAGGGAGCTTTACTCTGTATCTAACCCCTGTGCTGTATCTGTCCTGGGAGTGTTTGATGGAGACAGTGTAGAGGGAACCACAAACTTTTCCCCCCAAAACCTATACCATCTGTTGTTATTCATGGTTTCCTGGGTAACTTAGGTAGAAAGTCAGGGGATTGAACTCCATTCACGCCATGGGCAGTGGCCATCTCCTACAAGAGAGGATCTAACCATCGACCCTTCACATTCAATGGCGTTACCATCGCTGAATCCCCCATAATTAACATCCTGGGGGTTACCATTGATCAGAAACTGAACTGGACCCAGCCACATTAATACTGTGGCTACCGGGGCAGGTCAGAGGCTGGGAATCCTGCGGAGAGTAACTCACCTCCTGACCCCCCCAAAGCCTGTCCACCATCTACAAGGCCCAAGTCAGGAGTGTGATGGGAGACTCTCCACTTGCCTGGATGAGCGCAGCTCCAACAACACTCAAGAAGCTCAACACCATCCAGGACAAAGCAGCCCCGCTTGATTGCTCCCCTTCCACAAACATTCGCTCCCTCCACCACCGACGCACAGTGGCAGCCGTGTGTACCGTCTACAAGATGCACTGCAGCAACTCACCAAGGCTCCTTAGGCAGCACCTTCCAAACCCACGGCCTCTACCATCTAGAAGGGCAAGGGCAGCAGATACCTGGGAACCCCACCACCTGGAGGTTCCCCTCCCAGTCACTCCCCACCCTGACTGGGAAATATATCGGCCGTTCCTTCACTGTCGCTGGGGCAACATCCTGGAACTCCCTCCCTAACAGCACAGTGGGTGTACCTACACCTCAGGGACTGCAGCGGCTCAAGAAGGCGGCTCACCCACCACCTTCTGAAGGGGCAATTAGGGATGGGCAACAAATGCTGGGCCCGGCCACCGGCACCCACATCCCGTGAAAGAATAAAAGCAACTCCAGAAATGTGAGCCCGTCACCCAGGCCGACCGGCCTAGTGCAGGTACTGAGGGCCGACCGGCCTAGTGCAGGTACTGAGGGCCGACCGGCCTAGTGCAGGTACTGAGGGCCGACCGGCCTAGTGCAGGTACTGAGGGCCGACCGGCCTAGTGCAGGTACTGAGGGCCGACCGGCCTCGTGCAGGTACTGAGGGCCGACCGGCCTCGTGCAGGTACTGAGGGCCGACCGGCCTAGTGCAGGTACTGAGGGCCGACCGGCCTAGTGCAGGTACTGAGGGCCGACCGGCCTAGTGCAGGTACTGAGGGCCGACCGGCCTAGTGCAGGTACTGAGGGCCGACCGGCCTAGTGCAGGTACTGAGGGCCGACCGGCCTAGTGCAGGTACTGAGGGCCGACCGGCCTAGTGCAGGTACTGAGGGCCGACCGGCCTAGTGCAGGTACTGAGGGCCGACCGGCCTAGTGCAGGTACTGAGGGCCGAACGGCCTAGTGCAGGTACTGAGGGCCGACCGGCCTCGTGCAGGTACTGAGGGCCGACCGGCCTAGTGCAGGTACTGAGGGCCGACCGGCCTCGTGCAGGTACTGAGGGCCGACCGGCCTCGTGCAGGTACTGAGGGCCGACGGCCTAGTGCAGGTACTGAGGGCCGACCGGCCTAGTGCAGTACGAGGGGCCGACCGGCCTAGTGCAGGTACTGAGGGCCGACCGGCCTCGTGCAGGTACTGAGGGGCCGACCGGCTAGTGCAGGTACTGAGGCCGACCGGCCTAGTGCAGGTACTGAGGGCCGACCGGCCTAGTGCAGGTACTGAGGGCCGACCGGCCTAGTGCAGGTACTGAGGGCCGACCGGCCTAGTGCAGGTACTGAGGGCCGACCGGCCTAGTGCAGGTACTGAGGGCCGACCGGCCTAGTGCAGGTACTGAGGGCCGACCGGCCTAGTGCAGGTACTGAGGGAGTGCTGCGGTGCCGGGGGGGCGCTGGCTTATGTGAAAGATGTTTAAACGCCTGTTTGTTCGGCCCAGGTGAAGCCATCGCTGCCTTCTGCCTGACTGAACCCGGCAGCGGCTCCGATGCTGCGTCCATCAAAGCCACGGCCGTCAAGAGCGAGTGCGGACAATATTACACCCTTAACGGGGGCAAAATCTGGATCAGGTACGGCCGGGGGGGGGGGGGGGGGCACCGGGCAGAGCGGTGCGATGTCGCGCGCAGTCCACGTTACACTTTCTACCCAAGATGTGTGGGGCCCTCTTCCCGGACCGAGCCTGTTCACTTTACCCCTGAGATTATCTGGCCCGGGTTAGTGAGGGGAGAGGGTGGGGGCATCTCATTTAATAGCAGAGCAGGATTGAGGGGCCGAACGGCTTGGTCAGATACCGATGAGACGTTAAATAGTCTAACGGTTGACACAAGGGGAATGAAGGGGGAGTAGCAAGACATGTTTGTTAAAGTGGGACATCTCCCGTTGAACACGGTTACACCGCATCGTCCTTGAGCCCAAAATCCTTTTGCCCTGTAAACCATTCAATCTGTGGGGCCCCTCGTTCTGGATCCTTTTCCCCGTGGAAGAAGTTTCTTACCCCTCGTGATTTTGAACATGTCTGTCAAAACCCCTCTCGGCCTCCTCCTCTTACATTAACACTGCAGTGAAGCTACTGTGAAAAGCCCCTAGTCGCCACATTCCGGTGCCTGTTCGGGTACACAGAGGGAGAATTCAGAATGTCCAATTCACCCAACAAGCACGTCTTTCGGGACTTGTGGGAGGAAACCGGAGCACCCGGAGGAAACCCACGCACACACGGGGGAGAACGTGCAGACTCCGCACAGTGACCCAAACCGGGAATCGAACCCGGGACCCCGGCGCTGTGAAGCAACGGTGCTAACCACTGTGCCAAGTTATGCAGTGATCCCGTAACTTTGCAAAGCTCGCCGGGAGGTTGAGGGCCAACAGTGCGAACGGACCAGCAAATTCTGGTGATGTATGCATCACCGGCCATCTCCCCCACGCCTGAACCTGCTGCCGATCCTTGTCAAGGATGGCGTGGGTTCGTAAATTCAGTGTGGTTTCGCCAATTAAATGTGGGCCGTTGAGTCTCGCTTTCACAACTCGCTCCGGTGGGGATTAAGACTCCCTCCCGGACCGCCACATCCCGGAGCACTCACCGAAAAGCTGCGGGTTTTAATAAGTGAGCGCGGCAGTAACTCTGTGTTCCTGTCTATTGGGGTCTTTGACAGTAATGGCGGACTGGCAGATATCTTCACTGTCTTCGCCAAGGTGCCAGTGAAGGACGGAGCCACCGGTGAAGTGAAGGACAAGATCACCACGTTCATCGTGGAGAGGGGATTCGGTGGGGTGACCAGGTAAGCCGTGTTGTGACTGAACGCACGCGTTCCCGGCCACTGCCTTCCTTTCCAAACGGCGGCAGTATGTACGGGCCGCCCATCCTCTGTAACCGTGTCACACCCTAACCACACGGAATGTATCAGCCAGAGCGGCACTATTTCAACAGGTACTGAGGGTCAGTACTGAGGGAGTGCCGCACTGTCAGAGGGTCAGTACTGAGGGAGTGCCGCACTGTCAGAGGGTCAGTACTGAGGGAGTGCCGCACTGTCAGAGGGTCAGTACTGAGGGAGTGCCGCACTGTCAGAGAGTCAGTACTGAGGGAGTGCCGCACTGTCAGAGGGTCAGTACTGAGGGAGTGCCACACTGTCAGAGGGTTAGTACTGAGGGAGCACCGCACTGTCAGAGGGTCAGTACTGAGGGAGTGCCGCACTGTCAGAGGGTCAGTACTGAGGGAGTGCCGCACTGTCAGAGGGTCAGTACTGAGGGAATGCTGCACTGTCAGAGGGTCAGTACTGAGGGAGTGCCGCACTGTCAGAGGGTCAGTACTGAGGGAGTGCCGCACTGTCAGAGGGTCAGTACTGAGGGAGCGCCGCACTGTCAGAGGGTCAGTACTGAGGGAGTGCCGCACTGTCAGAGGGTCAGTACTGAGGGAGTGCTGCACTGTCAGAGGGTCAGTACTGAGGGAGTGCTGCACTGTCAGAGGGTCAGTACTGAGGGAGTGCCGCACTGTCAGAGGGTCAGTACTGAGGGAGTGCCGCACTGTCAGAGGGTCAGTACTGAGGGAGTGCCGCACTGTCAGAGGGTCAGTACTGAGGGAGCCGCACTGTCAGAGGGTCAGTACTGAGGGAGCGCCGCACTGTCAGAGGGTCAGTACTGAGGGAGTGCTGCACTGTCCGAGGGTCAGTACTGAGGGAGTGCCGCACTGTCAGAGGGTCAGTACTGAGGGAGCCGCACTGTCAGAGGGTCAGTACTGAGGGAGCGCCGCACTGTCAGAGGGTCAGTACTGAGGGAGTGCCGCACTGTCAGAGGGTCAGTACTGAGGGAGTGCCGCACTGTCAGAGGGTCAGTACTGAGGGAGTGCCGCACTGTCAGAGGGTCAGTACTGAGGGAGTGCTGCACTGTCAGAGGGTCAGTACTGAGGGAGAGCCGCACTGTCAGAGGGTCAGTACTGAGTGAGTGCCTCACTGTCAGAGGGTCAGTACTGAGGGAGTGCCGCACTGTCAGAGGGTCAGTACTGAGGGAGTGCCGCACTGTCAGAGGGTCAGTACTGAGGGAGTGCCGCACTGTCAGAGGGTCAGTACTGAGGGAGTGCTGCACTGTCAGAGGGTCAGTACTGAGGGAGTGCTGCACTGTCAGAGGGTCAGTACTGAGGGAGTGCCGCACTGTCAGAGGGTCAGTACTGAGGGAGTGCCGCACTGTCAGAGGGTAAGTACTGAGGGAGTGCCGCACTGTCAGAGGGTCAGTACTGAGGGAGTGCCGCACTGTCAGAGGGTCAGTACTGAGGGAGTGCCGCACTGTCAGAGGGTCAGTACTGAGGGAGTGCCGCACTGTCAGAGGGTCAGTACTGAGGGAGTGCCGCACTGTCAGAGGGTCAGTACTGAGGGAGGAGCCCCACTGTCAGAGGGTCAGTACTGAGGGAGTGCCGCACTGTCAGAGGGTCAGTACTGAGGGAGTGCCGCACTGTCAGAGGGTCAGTACTGAGGGAGTGCCGCACTGTCAGAGGGTCAGTACTGAGGGAGTGCCGCACTGTCAGAGAGTCAGTACTGAGGGAGTGCCGCACTGTCAGAGGGTCAGTACTGAGGGAGCGCCGCACTGTCAGAGGGTTAGTACTGAGGGAGCACCGCACTGTCAGAGGGTCAGTACTGAGGGAGTGCCGCACTGTCAGAGGGTCAGTACTGAGGGAGTGCCGCACTGTCAGAGGGTCAGTACTGAGGGAATGCTGCACTGTCAGAGGGTCAGTACTGAGGGAGTGCCGCACTGTCAGAGGGTCAGTACTGAGGGAGTGCCGCACTGTCAGAGGGTCAGTACTGAGGGAGCGCCGCACTGTCAGAGGGTCAGTACTGAGGGAGTGCCGCACTGTCAGAGGGTCAGTACTGAGGGAGTGCTGCACTGTCAGAGGGTCAGTACTGAGGGAGTGCTGCACTGTCAGAGGGTCAGTACTGAGGGAGTGCCGCACTGTCAGAGGGTCAGTATTGAGGGAGTGCCGCACTGTCAGAGGGTCAGTACTGAGGGAGTGCCGCACTGTCAGAGGGTCAGTACTGAGGGAGCCGCACTGTCAGAGGGTCAGTACTGAGGGAGCGCCGCACTGTCAGAGGGTCAGTACTGAGGGAGTGCTGCACTGTCCGAGGGTCAGTACTGAGGGAGTGCCGCACTGTCAGAGGGTCAGTACTGAGGGAGCCGCACTGTCAGAGGGTCAGTACTGAGGGAGCGCCGCACTGTCAGAGGGTCAGTACTGAGGGAGCCGCACTGTCAGAGGGTCAGTACTGAGGGAGTGCCGCACTGTCAGAGGGTCAGTACTGAGGGAGCGCTGCACTGTCAGAGAGTCAGTACTGAGGGAGTGCCGCACTGTCAGAGGGTCAGTACTGAGGGAGTGCCGCACTGTCAGAGGGTCAGTACTGAGGGAGTGCCGCACTGTCAGAGGGTCAGTACTGAGGGAGTGCTGCACTGTCAGAGGGTCAGTACTGAGGGAGAGCCGCACTGTCAGAGGGGTCAGTACTGAGTGAGTGCCTCACTGTCAGAGGGTCAGTACTGAGGGAGTGCCGCACTGTCAGAGGGTCAGTACTGAGGGAGTGCCGCACTGTCAGAGGGTCAGTACTGAGGGAGTGCCGCACTGTCAGAGGGTCAGTACTGAGGGAGTGCTGCACTGTCAGAGGGTCAGTACTGAGGGAGTGCTGCACTGTCAGAGGGTCAGTACTGAGGGAGTGCCGCACTGTCAGAGGGTCAGTACTGAGGGAGTGCCGCACTGTCAGAGGGTAAGTACTGAGGGAGTGCCGCACTGTCAGAGGGTCAGTACTGAGGGAGTGCCGCACTGTCAGAGGGTCAGTACTGAGGGAGTGCCGCACTGTCAGAGGGTCAGTACTGAGGGAGCCGCACTGTCAGAGGGTCAGTACTGAGGGAGTGCCGCACTGTCAGAGGGTAAGTACTGAGGGAGTGCCGCACTGTCAGAGGGTCAGTACTGAGGGAGTGCTGCACTGTCAGAGGGTCAGTACTGAGGGAGTGCCGCACTGTCAGAGGGTAAGTACTGAGGGAGTGCCGCACTGTCAGAGGGTCAGTACTGAGGGAGTGCCGCACTGTCAGAGGGTCAGTACTGAGGGAGTGCCGCACTGTCAGAGGGTCAGTACTGAGGGAGCCGCACTGTCAGAGGGTCAGTACTGAGGGAGTGCCGCACTGTCAGAGGGTAAGTACTGAGGGAGTGCCGCACTGTCAGAGGGTCAGTACTGAGGGAGTGCTGCACTGTCAGAGGGTCAGTACTGAGGGAGTGCCGCACTGTCAGAGGGTAAGTACTGAGGGAGTGCCGCACTGTCAGACAGTCCCTCTGACAACACCCCTCCCGCCCCAACCAGTCTTCGCCCCTCCACTCCCACAATACATTGACTCTATCAGAGTGATCCAGGTTGCAGTCCAAACTCAAACTCCCAACAGCGAGTGCCGTGGCCAGCTGACCTCGCCTCCTCCTCCCCTCCCAGCCCGGGACCCCCGTAGTCACCGGCAGCTCCAAGGGGGCTTCCGTGCTGTGGGGACCCAACCGCTCAGCCTGGGGAAAATTCCGATAGCGGTAATTGTCGACCGAGAGGTTTAAGGTGCGGGCGGTGCGATGAAAGTAAAGTGCCTTCGTCACCGTCTTTACCTCCTTGCGTTCCAGCGGCCCTCCGGAGAAGAAGATGGGGATCAAGGCCTCCAACACGGCAGAGGTGCACTTTGACGAGGTCAAGGTGCCGGCGGAGAACGTCCTGGGCGACATCGGCGGCGGCTTCAAGGTGGCCATGAACATCCTGAACAACGGACGCTTCGGGATGGCGGCCGCACTGTCCGGGACCATGAAAGGAGTCATCGCCAGGGCCGTGAGTATGTCTGAATCCGTCCCCCCCCACCCCTTGGGGGTCCAGGTTAGGTGGACGGGCCGTGCTAAATTGCCCCTTAGTATCCAAAATAGGCTGGAGGCGTGGGCTGAAGTAACTTTTTTTTTAAATATATTTTTATTCTCCTCCTTTCTCACAATTTTTCTCCCGAATTTACACCCAACAATCAATAACCAACAACAAATATCTCAAACCCCATAACAGTAACGATCCCATCCTCCCACCCTGCCCCAGACATCAGCCCCCCCCTGCCCCAGACATCAGCCCCCCCCTGCCCCAGACATCAGCCCCCCCCCTGCCCCAGACATCAGCCCCCCCTGCCCCAGACATCAGCCCCCCCCTGCCCCAGACATCAGCCCCCCCCTGCCCCAGACATCAGCCCCCCTGCCCCCAGACATCAGCCCCCCCCTGCCCCAGACATCAGCCCCCCCTGCCCCAGACATCAGCCCCCCCTGCCCCAGACATCAGCCCCCCCCTGCCCCAGACATCAGCCCCCCCCCTGCCCCAGACATCAGCCCCCCCCCCCTGCCCCAGACATCAGCCCCCCCTTCCCCAGACATCAGCCCCCCCCCCCCTGCCCCAGACATCAGCCCCCCCCCTGCCCCAGACATCAGCCCGCATGTTAACATAAACAGATGACAAAGACAAAAAAAGAATCAGGGATTACCTATCGCCATCTTCAACATACACAGCCCCCCTCCCCCCACACACCTTCCCCCCCCCTCAACTAATGTTCGATGTTATCCAGTTCTTGAAAGTGCATAATAAATAGGGCCCATGACTTTTCACAGGAACTTCATTTGAAGCCTACTTGTGACAACAAGCGATTTTCATTGTAGAGCCCCTCCTCTGTACACCACCTTCAGCTGTATCAGCCCCAACCTCGCACACTAGGTGGAAGCATTCACTCTCCGGAGCACCTCACACCAGACCCCCTCCCCTCTATAGCCTCTCCCAATTCTTCCTCCCACTTCGCTCTGATCCCCTCCAGTGGAGCCTTATCCTTTTCCAGCATAGCTCCGTACACTGCTGACACTACCCCCCTTCTCCAGTCCCCTTGCCGCCAGCACCTCCTCCAACCGGCTGAAGTAACTTGAGTAGGGTGCTCTTTCCAAGGGCCGGTGCAGACTCGATGGGCCGAATGGCCTCCTTCTGCACTGTAAATTGTATGAGCATTACTCTGGGTCCCCGGTTTACTCGTCCAGTGACGATACCGCGACGCGACCTCCTCCCCCGAGAGACTGACTGTCACTGTAACTGTTGGAAGGCAGGAAACCCGGATGCCAGTTTGCGCACAGGAAGAGCCCACAGACGGCACTGACCGGCTGATCTGATTTTAGTGATACTGATTGAGGGGTAAATATTCGCCAGAACGCAGGGGATAACTCCTCGCCTCGTCGTTACAACGGCGCCGTGGCATCTTTAACGTGCAGGTGAGGGGGCCGCAGTGTTCTGTCTCCTCCTCCGGAGCAGCGTGACTGACACTGTGGCACTCCCTCTGACATCAGGAAGGTGTGACTAATACCCCAGAGACCCTGGGTAATGCTCTGGGAACCCTGCGTTTGAATCCCACCACACAGCAGATGGTGAATCTGAGAATTCACTAAATCTGGAATTCGTGGGCAGCACGGTAGCATTGTGGACAGCACTTACGCTTCACAGCTCCAGGGTCCCAGGTTCGATTCCCGGCTTGGGTCGCTGTCTGTGCGGAGTCTGCACATCCTCCCCGTGTCTGCGTGGGTTTCCTCCGGGTGCTCCGGTTTCCTCCCACAGTCCAAAGATGTGCAGGTTAGGGTGGATTGGCCGTGATAAATTGCCCTTAGTGTCCAAAATTGCCCTTAGTGTTGGGTGGGGTTACTAGGTTATGGGGATAGGGCGGAGGTGTTGACCTTGGGTAGGGTGCTCTTTCCAAGAGCCGGTGCAGACTCGATGGGCCGAATGGCCTCCTTCTGCACTGTAAATTCTATATCTATATCTAAAAGTCGGAAGGTGCCATAAGAACCGACCTGGTTCACCCATGTCCCCGTTTGGGAAGGAAATCGGCCTTCCTGACCCGGTCTGACCTACATGTGACTCCAGATCTCTGGACCGACTTAAAAAAAATATCAGTTCCTGATTCTCAGGATGTGAGCATCCAGCATTTATTGTCCAATCCCTAATTTCCCCTTCACAAGATGGGTGGGTGAGCCACCTTCTTAAACCGCTGTGGAACCGGAGGTGTAGGTACACCCACTGTGCTGTTAGGGAGGGAGTTCCAGGATTTTGCCCCAGTGACAGTGAAGGAGCGGCCGATATATTTCCCAGTCAGGGTGGTGAGTGACTGGGAGGGGAACCTCCAGGTGGTGGGGTTCCCAGGTATCTGCTGCCCTTGTCCTTCTAGATGGTAGAGGCCGTGGGTTTGGAAGGTGCTGCCTAAGGAGCCTTGGTGAGTTGCTGCAGTGCATCTTGTAGACGGTACACACGGCTGCCACTGTGCGTCGGTGGGGGAGGGAGTGAATGTTTAAGATGGGGAGCCAATGTTTCAGGGACTGTCCGTCCGAGTGATTCAGCACATTCAGAAGGGGAACATTGGTGAGGTGGGGGCTGTGGGCAGAGTGCATGTTTGTTTTTAATATCTCGCATGGGCCTTCCTGTGGGTAGGGAGTTTCCCAGCCGCGTTTGGTCGTGCTGTGAGAACTCGGCTCTGGCTCCCTACTCAAAGCCTCTCCGCTGGGCGGTGGGGGGGGGGGCTAGTGTTTCAGCTTTGTCACCAAGCTGGGTCAGATGACAGGATGAGGAGTGGTGGGGGGTTGCGGTTATTTGAGGAAAATGCTTGTTTGTGTTTTTTGCTGCCGAAACATTGAGCTGGGTTGCGTTCCACACACCGCGTGCTCGTTGCATCTTGCATAACAAGCATACCTGACCTAGTTTTGTTTACTGAAATTCCTCCTGACAATTAAAAAAGATCTGCCCATATTTGACCAAATTTGGCTGATTGGACATCATAATTCTTTTGCTTTAAACTCCTTTCCCCGCCCACATCCCCCCCCCCCCCCCCCCCCCCCTTGTATTTCTATAACGCCTTTCGCAAGCTTGGGATTTCCCGAAGAATTGGAATACCAATGTAGAACTTCCTTTGAAGTGAGGTCACTGTTCAATTTAGGAATCGCAGAGACTTGAGCTGATAGTCCAGGCAGAAACTCCAAGTGGCGCTATTCAGGGAGTGCCGCACTGTCAGAGGGTCAGTACTGAGGGAGTGCCGCACTGTCAGAGGGTCAGTACTGAGGGAGTGCCGCACTGTCAGAGGGTCAGTACTGAGGGAGTGCCGCGCTGTCAGAGGGTCAGTACTGAGGGAGTGCCGCGCTGTCAGAGGGTCAGTACTGAGGGAGTGCCGCACTGTCAGAGGGTCAGTACTGAGGGAGTGCTGCACTGTCAGAGGGTCAGTACTGAGGGAGTGCCGCACTGTCAGAGGGTCAGTACTGAGGGAGTGCCGCACTGTCAGAGGGTCAGTACTGAGGGAGTGCCGCACTGTCAGAGGGTCAGTACTGAGGGAGTGCCGCACTGTCAGAGGGTCAGTACTGAGGGAGTGCCGCACTGTCAGAGGGTCAGTACTGAGGGAGTGCTGCACTGTCAGAGGGTCAGTACTGAGGGAGCGCCGCACTGTCAGAGGGTCAGTACTGAGGGAGTGCCGCGCTGTCAGAGGGTCAGTACTGAGGGAGTGCCGCACTGTCAGAGGGTCAGTACTGAGGGAGTGCCGCACTGGAGATGCCATCTTTTGAATGTGACCTTGGCAGATCTCCACTGGATAGAAAGATCCCGTAGCCACTAGCAGGAAATGCAGTAGAGTTGTCCCCAATGCCTTTCAGGAACTTCATCCATCAACCCTCCTCACTTCTAAAAATAAAATATGCCGGACACCATCCTATTGCAGGTTGCAGGAACTCCATGTGTCCAGATTGACTGCTGGGTTTCCACAATAGAACGTGGGCTACACTTCAGCGAAAAAGCTTCTTTGCCTGGGAAGCATTTTGAGGACGTCCTGAGTGACCAGTGCTCTGGAGCTGGAGGCCTGGGCTTATTCAATTCTCCTGCGTGAGGACGCAATCCTGCCCATGGACAGTTCGGATATCAGCCGCCTGAACTTTAACCTCCTCCGTGTGCACCCACAAAAATTCCCCTTCAGCGTTTGTACCCGATGGGCGTTGTCGGCGTGAAATCTCATGCAAGTTGCTGCATTGACTTGTGGTGATGATTAAGCTGTAACTCGGTGCCTCAGCCGCTGTGTCGGGGCAGGGTGTTAACATTCCGTTGATGGACTGAATCCGACACATGAAAGGCAGAAGGATTTGTTTTAGATCAATGCTTTGCCTCAGTTTCAGGCTGGCCCTAACAACCGAATGTTGCGTTCACAGATTTGTGAGCTCTCTGAATCTGTGTGTGTGTTTAAATACAGGCGGACTCTGAGCTGAATCTGTGTGTTTAAATACAGGCAGACTGAGCTAAAACTGTGTGTGTGTTTAAATACAGGCAGACTGAGCTGAATCTGTGTGTGTGTTTAAATACAGGCAGACTGAGCTGAATCTGTGTGTGTGTTTAAATACAGGCAGACTGAGCTGAATCTTTGTGTGTGTTTAAATACAGGCGGACTCTGAGCTGAATCTTTGTGTGTGTTTAAATGCAGGCAGACTGAGGTGAATCTGTGTGTGTGTTTAAATACAGGCGGACTCTGAGCTGAATCGGTGTGTGTGTTTAAATACAGGCAGACTCTGAGCTGAATCTGTGTGTGTGTTTAAATACAGGCAGACTCTGAGCTGAATCTGTGTGTGTTTAAATGCAGGCAGACTGAGGTGAATCTTTGTGTGTGTTTAAATACAGGCGGACTCTGAGCTGAATCGGTGTGTGTGTTTAAATACAGGCAGACTCTGAGCTGAATCTGTGTGTGTGTTTAAATACAGGCGGACTCTGAGCTGAATCTGTGTGTGTTTAAATACAGGCGGACTCTGAACTGAATCTGTGTGTTTAAATACAGGCGGACTCTGAGCTGAATCGGTGTGTGTGTTTAAATACAGGCGGACTCTGAGCTGAATCTTTGTGTGTGTTTAAATACAGGCGGACTCCGAGCTGAATCTTTGTGTGTTTAAATACAGGCGGACTCTGAGCTGAATCTTTGTGTGTTTAAATACAGGCGGACTCTGAGCTGAATCGGTGTGTGTGTTTAAATACAGGCGGACTCTGAGCTGAATCTGTGTGTGTTTAAATACAGGCGGACTCTGAGCTGAATCGGTGTGTGTGTTTAAATACAGGCAGACTCTGAGCTGAATCGGTGTGTGTTTAAATACAGGCGGACTCTGAGCTGAATCGGTGTGTGTGTTTAAATACAGGCGGACTCTGAGCTGAATCTTTGTGTGTGTTTAAATACAGGCGGACTCCGAGCTGAATCTTTGTGTTTAAATACAGGCGGACTCTGAGCTGAATCTGTGTGTGTGTTTAAATACAGGCGGACCCTGAGCTGAATCTGTGTGTGTGTTTAAATACAGGCGGACTCTGAGCTGAATCTGTGTGTGTTTAAATACAGACGGACTCCGAGCTGAATCTTTGTGTTTAAATACAGGTGGACTCTGAGCTGAATCTGTGTGTGTGTTTAAATACAGGCGGACTCTGAGCTGAATCGGTGTGTGTGTTTTTCTAACACCCCTGTTCTTTTCCTGTGCATTAGGTTGACCATGCTGCGAACCGCACCCAATTTGGGAACAAGATCCACAACTATGGCGCCATTCAGGAGAAGGTTGCTCACATGGCGATGCTCCAGTACGTGACAGAGGTGAGGGGAACTGCTCGTGGCTGTGCTTGAGGTGGGGGCAGCGCACGTGCTCGTTGCTCCAGGAGGCTGACGGATGTCTCCCGTATCCAACGTGATTCCCTCGGAGCAGAGGAGACTGAGTGGGGTGGGGGGGCATGATTGACGTATAAAATTGCGTGGAGCACAAATAGAGTAGACAGGAAGAAACGTCTCCCCTTTTGGTGGAGGGGTCAGTGACCAGGGGGCATTAATTTACGATAAGGGGCAGGAGGTTTAGAGGGGAATGTGAGGAGAAACCTTTTCCCCCAGAGGGGGGTGGGAGTCTGGAACTCGCTGCCTGAAAGTGGGGTGGAGGCAGAGACCCTCACAACATGTCAGAAGGATTTAGATGAGTGTTTGCGATCCCAGGGCAGACACGGCTATGGGTCAAGGGTCACCCCAGCACGGCTCAAACCCCTGGGCCAGTTTTAAACGCGGTCACCGTTGTAAAGTAGGAGACACAGCAGCCTGTGAGTGCACAGCAGGATCCCACGAACAGCAAAGTGATACGGACTAGACCAACTATTTCTCTGTTCGGTGTGCTATGTGCCAGGGTTTAGAAACTCCCAAGTGTATTATGGAGTTCTCCTGACCTGTAACTTTATGTTGAATTTGGCGAGGATGAGCACAAGGAGCTTCCCTTCAGCTGTAATCAAAACAGGTTTTATTCTAAGAACTTAGTTAACATATGTATGTAAACAAACAGCAAGAATTTTAATCAGTTCCAAACATAAAGGCACCCACACAGTTACAGAACACTTTTTGAATTCCCCCTTAACTGTTCCAATTCAAAAACAAAATCCTATCAACCAAAAACTCCTTTTTAATGGCTTGACCCAGCACTCTATATTCTCACTTGAATAAGACTGGCTTTTCCTGAGGTTCTGATGCACCAGCTCGTTTAAACCCCTCCTTTTATCTTTTAAGTTGCCAAATGTTATGGGCCAGATTTTACAAAACTCCAAAGTATGTTATGGAGTTCACCTGACCTACAACTGTTTATTGTTTTGGTTAGGATTAGCACAAGGGCCTGACTTTCTGATGTTATTCAACAGAGTTCTTAGGCACTTTTAATCAAACATAAAACAAGCTTTATTCTAAGAATTTAGTTAACATTTGTATAAACACACACAGCAAGACTTATTATCAATTACAAACATAAAGACCCCCACACAGCTACAGTAATGTATGTATAGCCCTTAGTGAATTCCCCCTTAACTGTTCCAATTCAAAAACAAAATCCAAGTAAAACCAGAAACCCCTTTCCAAAGGTGTGGCACACGGCACTCTTACTGGTATAAGACTTATTGATACTCTGTTCCCTCTTTCAAACAGCAGCTTTGAATCCCTTCCAGAAAGCAATTATCTCTTTTAAGTTATCAACGGTAACTTAAGGCACGGTGGCCTAGTGGTTAGCACAACCGCCTCACGGCGCTGAGGTCCCAGGTTCGATCCCGGCTCTGGGTCACTGTCCGTGTGGAGTTTGCACATCCTCCCCGTGTGTGCGTGGGTTTCGCCCCCACAACCCAAAAATGTGCAGAGTAGGTGGATTGGCCATGCTAAATTGCCCCTTAATTGGAAAAAGTAATTGGCTAATCTAAATTTAAAAAAAAAAAATAAGTTATCAAGTCGTCTGGAAACAACTCTTTAAAATGAAGCTGGAGAGAGACAGGCCAAAACACTTCTGTTCTCGGCCTGAGTCCACAGCAGTCAACTCTGAAAGTGATAGTAAAAACTCACAGAGCCACAGCCCAGCTCCGCCCACACAATGACATCACTGAAGCCACGTGATGAGACGAAAACCTTTCTTAAAGGGACACTCCCGCGGCAAGGGGTACTGGTTGAGGGATAGTTGTCGCCCTTCTCACTGGGCCATGGGACCTTCACCTCCAGCCTCGGAGAGGGCAGACTCAGCCTGGGTTTAATGTCGTCCGTAGCCCCAGCCGCGGTGACGGGGCAGCCGCCCCTCTGACGGGGCAGCGCTCGCTGTACACCAGCCGCCCCAACCTGCAGCCGCAATCTCCTCTCTCAAGGGTAACGGCAATTCTTTTCCTCCCCCTCCAGTCGATGGCGTACATGATCAGTGCAAACATGGACTCGGGTGCGACGGAGTTCCAGATTGAAGCTGCCATCAGCAAGATCTTTGCATCTGTGAGCATTACCACCTTTTGCTTTGTTACTGCAGGTTAAGATGATCACGTCTCGGTAATCCACGTTTCGGGTTCAATACAGAGATTAATGTTTGGTCAAGGTAATAGAAGTGCTGCCTGTAAGGTACCCAGTCTTAGCTACAGCGCAGCACCCCCTCAGTACTGACCCTCTGACAGTGCGGCACTCCCTCAGTACTGACCCTCTGACAGTGCGGCACTCCCTCAGTACTGACCCTCTGACAGTGCGGCACTCCCTCAGTACTGACCCTCTGACAGTGCGGCACTCCCTCAGTACTGACCCTCTGACAGTGCGGCACTCCCTCAGTACTGACCCTCTGACAGTGCAGCACTCCCTCAGTACTGACCCTCTGACAGTGCGACACTCCCTCAGTACTGACCCTCTGACAGTGCAGCACTCCCTCAGTACTGACCCTCTGACAGGGCAGCACTCCCTCAGTACTGACCCTCTGACAGTGCGACACTCCCTCAGTACTGACCCTCTGACAGTGCAGCACTCCCTCAGTACTGACCCTCTGACAGTGCGACACTCCCTCAGTACTGACCCTCTGACAGTGCAGCACTCCCTCAGTACTGACCCTCTGACAGTGCGGCACTCCCTCAGTACTGACCCTCTGACAGTGCGGCACTCCCTCAGTACTGACCCTCTGACAGTGCGGCACCCCCTCAGTACTGACCCTCTGACAGTGCGGCACTCCCTCAGTACTGACCCTCTGACAGTGCGGCACTCCCTCAGTACTGACCCTCTGACAGTGCGGCACTCCCTCAGTACTGACCCTCTGACAGTGCAGCACTCCCTCAGTACTGACTCTCTGACAGTGCAGCACTCCCTCAGTACTGACCCTCTGACAGTGCGGCACTCCCTCAGTACTGACCCTCTGACAGTGCGGCACTCCCTCAGTACTGACCCTCTGACAGTGCGGCACTCCCTCAGTACTGACCCTCTGACAGTGCGGCACTCCCTCAGTACTGACCCTCTGACAGTGCGGCACTCCCTCAGTACTGACCCTCTGACAGTGCGGCACCCCCTCAGTACTGACCCTCTGACAGTGTGGCACTCCCTCAGTACTGACCCTCTGACAGTGCGGCACTCCCTCAGTACTGACCCTCTGACAGTGCGGCACTCCCTCAGTACTGACCCTCTGACAGTGCGGCACTCCCTCAGTACTGACCCTCTGACAGTGCGGCACTCCCTCAGTACTGACCCTCTGACAGTGCGGCATTCCCTCAGTACTGACCCTCTGACAGTGCGGCACCCCCTCAGTACTGACCCTCTGACAGTGCGGCACTCCCTCAGTACTGACCCTCTGACAGTGCGGCACTCCCTCAGTACTGACCCTCTGACAGTGCGGCACTCCCTCAGTACTGACCCTCTGACAGTGCGGCACTCCCTCAGTACTGACCCTCTGACAGTGCGGCACTCCCTCAGAACTGACCCTCTGACAGTGCGGCACTCCCTCAGTACTGACCCTCTGACAGTGCGGCACTCCCTCAGTACTGACCCTCTGACAGTGCGGCACTCCCTCAGTACTGACCCTCTGACAGTGCGGCACTCCCTCAGTACTGACCCTCTGACAGTGCGGCACTCCCTCAGTACTGACCCTCTGACAGTGCGGCACTGCCTCAGTACTGACCCTCTGACAGTGCGGCACTCCCTCAGTACTGACCCTCTGACAGTGTGGCACTCCCTCAGTACTGACCCTCTGACAGTGTGGCACTCCCTCAGTACTGACCCTCTGACAGAGCGGCTCCCTCAGTACTGACCCTCTGACAGTGCGGCACTCCCTCAGTACTGGCAGTGAGATTACCAACCTAGATTATGTGTTTAGTCTCTAGATTTGGACTCACCCAAGACGCTCTGACTCAGAGGGGTGGGTGGTACCCACGGGAAAGTTGCCACATTGCCTGAATGCCTTGGGACTCGTGCTGTTGGTTTCCCCCCCCCCCCCCCCCTCCTTCCGGGGATCGTGTAATCGCGAGCGAGCTAGGTCCGTGCTTCCTCACCTGCCCGATAGCTGAGACCGGACTCCTTACAGGTGGCACTTCTATTTGTGTTTGGAATGCAGCCCCTGCGATGCTTGGGCAGTGACGAGATTACGAGGTGGGGGGTGGGGGCGTGTCATGTGGCGGGGGGTCAGGTCATGTGGCGGGGGGGTCAGTGGGGGAGACAGTCACTCCCCTGAAGGCTGAAATGATCCTGTCACAATCCCCCTGAAGCTTCTCACGCTCTCTCTGCAGGAGGCTGCCTGGGTTGTAGCAGACGAATGTATCCAGCTCCTGGGCGGAATGGGCTTCATGAAGGTATGTGTGAGATTATCAATGTGTCTTCTGCCTTTATACCCTGTCTCTGTGACGTGTCTCTAATTTCCTGTTTAAGGTTATTCCCAACATCACCACTGTGGTTTGCGGGCCTTTACACGCCCATTTTCTGCCCCTTGCTGTTTCTCAGCTCTACCCATACAGATTCCACATCGTTGGAGTTAACATCCTTCCTCGCTGTAGTGTTAATTCCCTCTCTAACCAGCAGTGCCACGTCCCCACCTTTTCCTTTTGTCTAACTGCAGAATACCCCTGGATGTTCAGTTCCCATCCCTGGTTACCTTGCAACCATGTCTCCGTAATCCCGATTATATCATACCCGTTTGCATCTTATTTGCGTCAATTTAGTTTTGTCATTTTGAGTATTTTTGTGGAGTCTAGCCTTATTTGTTGATTCCTTCTTAGATCTGTATCAGGCCATAACCATACACAGCGCTCCAAATCTTCTGTACCGTGATCTGACGCAAATACGGGATTGAGAAAACATAAATCACAACTAGGCTTTTACAGTTCAGAGGGAGGCCATTCGGCCCATCATGCCGATCCCCAATTAACCTAAAGATCTTTGTAAAATGAGTCCAAGCCAGATGAAGCGTAATACCAGGAACAAAGCCATTTCTTGATATTTACAGATTACAGCATTGCATATGTCTGCTGCAGACTAACGCCGAGTGTCCCGGCAGCCTCTCTCTATATGTACTCACGTTGTTTTTTCAATGCCCTCGAATTGACCAATCGGCATCCCATTAATCTTGGCGGGGGTGGTGTCAGAGATATGGGGTGGGGCGGCGAGACCCCAGGGACGGGCTTGAACAACGGTGAGGATTTTCCAATGGAGGCCCTGCCGCGATGTGTTCTAACCTGCTTTATCTGCTGTTAGGACGCTGGGGTTGAGCGGGTAATGAGGGATCTTCGGATCTTCCGCATCTTCGAGGGAACAAACGATATCCTCCGACTTTTCGTTGCACTCAATGGCATTCAGGTATGTGTTCAGTTTGCGTGTCAGGCTTGCCCTCCAAGTGTGAGCTACGAGATCCTGAAGGTGGTGCCTTTTGCACTGTGTACAGATCCATAGATAGAAGTTACTAACCGAGCTGACATACTGCCAGGCAACCGGTGATGGGCAGTCAGTGAAAACCTTTCAAACATCAAAAATAGAGTCCCACCAACTATTCTGACCACTTTAGCCTCATTATTATCCCCGTTCCCCACAATTCTCCTTCCCACCTTTCTGTCCAGATCCTTTCCAGAGCAGCTGAGTGAATAAAGGGACTCCCATGAACAAACTACAAAACACAATCTCATCATCTAGAATGGCCGATAAAGAGACACCTTACTGTCAGGGTTTCCTGTCCCTCGCCTTCACCAGCACGTCCACAAGGGAGCTGGTTTAGCACACTGGGCTAAATCGCTGGCTTTTAAAGCAGACCCAGGCAGGCCAGCAGCACGGGTTCAATCCCCGTACCGGCCTCCCCGAACAGGCGCCGGAATGTGGCGACTAGGGGCTTTTCACAGTAACTCCATTTGAAGCCTACTCGTGACAATAAGCGGTTTTCATTTTTCATTTCATTACAAGAATGTCAAATTTCATGTTCGGACAAACACAAGAATGTCAAATTTCACATCACGATTAGGACAAACAAGAATGTCAAATTTCACATCACGATTAGGACAAACACAAGAATGTCAAATTTCATGTTCGGACAAACACAAGAATGTCAAATTTCACATCACGATTAGGACAAACAAGAATGTCAAATTTCACATCACGATTAGGACAAACACAAGAATGTCAAATTTCATGTTCGGACAAACACAAGAATGTCAAATTTCACATCACGATTAGGACAAACACAAGAATGTCAAATTTCATGTTCGGACAAACACAAGAATGTCAAATTTCACATCACGATTAGGACAAACAAGAATGTCAAATTTCACATCACGATTAGGACAAACACAAGAATGTCAAATTTCACGTTCGGACAAACAAGAATGTCAAATTTCACATCACGATTAGGACAAACACAAGGATGTCAAATTTCATGTTCGGACAAAGACAAGAATGTCAAATTTCACACAATCAAGAGGGGCAGGGTTGGGGTGTCGGGATGGGAGGCTATTTGAGTCATTGGGGTGTTAGATGGTTGAATGGGGGTGGGGGTTTCTGTCGATTTTGGTGTTTTACATTGTTTTGTTCTATGTCTAAAATGTGAAAAACCAAATAAAAATACATTTTAAAAAAAACTTTTACACAATCACAGCACACACTGTCATTTTCCGAAATTTGGCAGTCTTGCATTTGTCCTGATCCTGATATGAAATTTGACATTCTTGTGTTTGTCCTGATCCTGATATGAAATTTGGCATTCTTGTGTTTGTCCTGATCCTGATATGAAATTTGACATTCTTGTCTTTGTCCTGATCCATGCAGGACGAAAATCTTCGACAACAAGTCTCCCTTTTGCGGAAGAGTCACATCCAGAGTGTGCACCCAGTAATGTGAGTCCCTTACCATGTGGAGGAGGAGGATGGATGGTTAGGGGGTAGGAATGTACTAATATTGCAAATCTGCGGACCGGAAGGGAGGGGGGCTCGGAAGGTGGGCATGTTCCAGGTGTCTCCCCAGGCTCCTGATACCTGCAATATCCTCCTGTGTCTGAATGCTCCCAGATTTCTACCTGCCCCCCCCCCCCCCCCCCCCCGCCCCCGCACCTCTCCACCTACCGTCAAATGAACTCCTGCCAACCGACCGTCCACACACATCGCCACAGTCCCCCTCCCTGCTCACGCTCCCTGAACTCCCAACTCTTCACATCTGCCTGCCCTAAGAAGCTTATTAAAACCCCGATGACCTTTCCCCTTTGACCTGTTTGGGACGAATGTTTGTGGCCACGGTGTTCATGTGGAGGTGACTCACCGAGACTGATCTTTGCTCCCGATTGCACAGACCGCTGGTAATCACCTGAAGGGGCTGCAGAGAGCGTTGAAGAACCCTGTTGGAAATGCCAACCTGCTAATCGGTGAGATTAGCAAACGGGTAAAAAGGTTAGTGGCTCCACCTTGGTGCTAAGGGCCAGTTCAGGATCATCACCAACCAATAGTGCTTCTTTGATTTTTCCTTTCACATATTAATGATGTGTTCTGTCAATAGTCCCTCAGTACTGACCCTCTGACAGTGCGGCACTCCCTCAGTACTGACCCTCTGACAGTGCGGCACTCCCTCAGTACTGACCCCCTGACAGTGCAGCACTCCCTCAGTACTGACCCTCTGACAGTGCAGCACTCCCTCAGTACTGACCCTCTGACAGTGCAGCACTCCCTCAGTACTGACCCTCTGACAGTGCGGCACTCCCTCAGTACTGACCCTCTGACAGTGCGGCACTCCCTCAGTACTGACCCCCTGACAGTACAGCACTCCCTCGGTACTGACCCTCTGACAGTGCGGCACTCCCTCAGTACTGACCCTCTGACAGTGCAGCACTCCCTCGGTACTGACCCTCTGACAGTGCGGCACTCCCTCAGTACTGACCCTCTGACAGTGCAGCACTCCCTCAGTACTGACCCTCTGACAGTGCGGCACTCCCTCAGTACTGACCCTCTGACAGTGCAGCACTCCCTCGGTACTGACCCTCTGACAGTGCGGCACTCCCTCAGTACTGACCCTCTGACAGTGCAGCACTCCCTCAGTACTGACCCTCTGACAGTGCGGCACTCCCTCAGTACTGACCCTCTGACAGTGCGGCACTCCCTCAGTACTGACCCTCTGACAGTGCGGCGCTCCCTCAGTACTGACCCTCTGACAGTGCGGCTCTCCCTCAGTACTGACCCTCTGACAGTGCGGCACTCCCTCAGTACTGACCCTCTGACAGTGCGGCGCTCCCTCAGTACTGACCCTCTGACAGTGCGGCACGCACGTCTCTCTCTCTCTGTTCCTTCGAGCTGGCCTCTCTCGAACTGCAAGGCCCCGGCATCTCTCACCTCAGCCTTAGCCCTAACTGGTCCTAGTGGTGTGCCTGATGGGTGTCAGTGCCCCCGTCGGTCTGATTTGGCTTTGCCATCAAAGAGCTGAGAATCCGATGCCTGTAGCTGGAGAGTAAGTGGTGTCTGACCCGAGCTCGTGCATCAGCAGAGGTCAATGAAGTGAAGAAACATGCGCCGGGCAGCGAACCGTCCAGTGCTCTTGGGGTGAAGCGTGAACACGAGGCAGTACTTCCTCTCCTCCCTAACCTGATCTTTTTGTCTCCGTTGTTGTTGCAGGAAAGCTGGACTGAGCACAGGCGTCACCCTGAGCGACAGTGTGCACCCGGAGCTGAACCACAGCGGAGATCTGGTGAGTACGTTACCTTCACTGTGATACGGCTGTCCCAACATTCCCGAAACCTGCTCCCACGGTACCGAGTGATCCAGCTATCCAGGGCATCGCTGGCTGGGTCACCATTTGTAGCCCGTCCCTTATTGCCCTTGAACTGAGAGTCTCGCTCGGCCATTTCAGAGAGGGGCAGTTTACGGGTCAACCACGTGGCTGTGTGGGTCTGGAGTCACGTGTAGGCCAGACCGGGGTAAGGACGGCAGATTTCCCCTTCCCTAAAGGACATCAGATGGGTTTTGACAACAATCGACAACCTCATGCATCGAAACAAGAGTTGTATCCAATTCTTGCTGCAAATTACGCAACGTTCTGGCCTCAACTACTTTCTGTGATAGTGAATTCCACAGATTCACCGCTCTCTGGGTGAAGAAATTTCTCCTCACCTCAGTCCTAAAAGGTTTACCCCTTATCCTCAAACACTGACCCCCCTAGTTCTGGACCCCCCCACCATCGGGAACATTCTGAATCTACCCTGTCTAATCCTGTTTGAATTTTGTACGTTTCTATGAGATCCCCTCTCACTCCTTTAAACTCCAGTGAATATAATCCTAACCGACTCAGTCTCTCCTCATGCGACAGTCCCGCCATCCCAGGAATCAGTCTGGTAAACCTTTGCTGCTCCCCCTCCATAGCAACAACACCCTTCCTCAGATACGGACACCAAAACTGCGCACAATACTCCAGGTGTGGCCTCACCAATGCCCTATACAATTGCAGTAAAACATCTCGATTCCGATACTCTCGCTATGAAGGCCAGCATACCATTTGCCTTCTTTACTGCCGGCTGTACCTGCGCGCTTACTTTCAGCAACTGATGCACGAGGACACCAAGGTCTCGCTGAGTATCCGCCTCTCTCAATTTACACCCGTTCAGATAATAATCTGCCTGCCTCTATTTTTATTACCGAAGCGGATAACCTCCCATTTATCCACATTATACTGTGTCTGCCGTGCATGTGCCCACTCACTCAGCCTGTCCAAATCCCACTGAAGCATCTCTGCATCCTCCTCACAGCTCACCCTCCCTTTGTATCATCTGCAAATTTGGAGATAATACATTTCGTTCCTTCGTCCAAATCATGAATATATATTGTGAACAATTGGGGCCCCGGCACAGATCCCTGCGGTAAACCACGGCGATGTTGGACACTTTCCATTCCCCCTGTCTCTCTCCCTCAGCAGCCACCGCGCCGGTTTTCACGATTTTTAAAAGCACAAGTGAACCGCGCCGCCGGGAGATCGGGCCCAGCGGAGGCGGAGAATCGCGGAGGCCCCGGGTCAGACCCGCTAATGACATGCAAACGGTGTTTACTGTACGTGCGTTCCGGGGCGCATTGATGCCGTTGCCGAGGTGATGGAAAATTGCGATTTTGGCGTCGGAACCGATTCTCCGCCCGATCGCCTTTTCCGATTCAGGCGTCGGCTAACGGAGAATCCCCCTCCCCCCCCCAATTTCTGCATTCAGGATTTTAGCCCTGTTTTGGGATTCAAACCCACAGTCTAACAACCCGAGAACTTGCTGCTACTAAACGCGGCTGAGATAATCTCTGAACTAATCTTCTCTCTGAAACGATGCTTCATTGAAACCTAAAGTGTGATTTTTTTTTTCTTTGTCAAGGTGAGGTGATTGAACTCTGTTCCGAAATGAGTAACAGAATCTTAATTTAACACGCCAAAGTTTCCTCTTCTCAAACCAAACTTGTAAACTGTTAAAGTTCCCCCTCCCCCCCCCCCCCCCGCCTCCCACTCCCACAACTGATGCTAACTTTAGGCAGAGTTTATTGCTGTCAGTTTGTCCCTCCAACATTTTGTTCACTTTCTCTTGGCCCAACTCCAGTTTCTTGGATCGCCCTATGTGTAATAAAAGCAGAATGAAGAGTTCGTAAAGCTCAGCAGCTCTGGTCACAGCTATGGAGAGATAGAGAGCGAGAGAGAGAGAGAGACAGACAGAGAGAGAAAAAAGTTACTGTTTCGAGTCCAATGTGACTTCTTCAGATCTGTTCTGAAAATGATATTGGACTCGAAACTTTAACTCGCTCTCTCTCACCCTCTCTCTCTCGCGTTCTTTCTTCCTCTCGCTCACTTGCCCTCTCGCTCTCCCTCTCGCTCTTTCTCACTCTCTCCTTGCTCCCTTTCTCGCGCTCCCTTTCTCGCTCTCTCCTCTCGCGCGCTGTCTCTCTCACGGTCTCTTTCATCGCTCTCTCACCCTCGTGCTCTCTCGCTTTCTCTCTTCGCTCGCGCACTCTCAATCTCTCCCGCGCTCTCTCTCACTCTCATGCCCTCCCTCGCGCTCCCTCTCGCGCTCCTTCTCGCGCTCCTTCTCGCGCTCCTTCTCGCGCTCCTTCTCACGCTCCCTCTCACGCTCCCTCGCGCTCTCCCTCTCTCGCTCTCCCTCTCCCTCTCGCTCTCCCTCTCTCACACCATCTCGCGCTCCCTCTTGCTCTCTGGCGCTCTCCCTCCCTCTCGCGCTCTCCCTCCCTCTCGCGCTCTCCCTCCCTCTCGCGCTCCCTCTTGCGCTCTCCCTCTCTCGCTCCCTCTCGCGTTCCCTCTCGCGTTCCCTCACGCTCTCCCTCTCGCTCGCTCCCTCTCTCGCTCCGTCTCTCTCGCTCCCTCTCTCGCTCCCTCTCTCGCTCCCTCTCTCGCTCCCTCTCTAGCTCCCTCTCTCGCTCCCTCTCTCGCTCCCTCTCTAGCTCCCTCTCTAGCTCCCTCTCTAGCTCCCTCTCTCGCTCCCTCTCTCGCTCCCTCTCTTGCTCCCTCTATGTCGCTCCCTCTCTCACTCTCTCTCTCTCTCTCGCTCACCCCCTCTCTCTCTCACTCACGCTCGCGCTCTCCCACTTGCTCTCCCTCTCGCTCTCTCTCTCTCTCTCTCTCTCACTCACGCTCTCGCTCTCCCACTTGTTCTCCCTCTCGCTCTCCCTCTCTCTCTCACTCTCTCTCACTCTCCCGCTCGCGCTCTCGCTCCCTCTCTCTCACTCCCTCTCTCTCTCTCTCTCGCTCCCTCGCTCGCTCTCTCTTCTCTCTGCCGGGTTTTTTCAGCACTATTTGTTGTTTCATACCTCCGACGCCCACTTTAACTTGCTTTGATTTCACCCTCGTGTAACTTCAGCATCCCCAGTTTAATGTGGTCACAGGAGGAGGGTGCTGTGGGGTGGCAGCGGGGGATGGGGGGGTTGGGTCCTACTCATTGCCCATAATGAATCTGAGTTTCAGGAAGTATAAAAGCTGGGTATTTTAATGTGACTCAAACCATCTCCTCACCTCGGAAGGTGGGTGGAATGCCAATGCCTCCAAACACACGTGTAGCATGTTCCCAGACATCATCCCTGACCAGCTTGGATCCCAGATTCAGTTTCTGCCCCTTTCTTCCGGGACACCCCCCCCCCCCCCCCCCCAAAACCAGGAGAAACTTTGATACAATTAGGCTTGTATTCCCGGAAATATCGGTCGGGCTTTCTGAATGTCGAAAGGGCCGGGTAACATTTTCCGGGAACTGTGGGATGGGGGGGGGGGGGGGGGGGGGGGGTGCCCGTTGCGTCACTGGCCGGGCGGAGCGGGGACACTTGAGCGGGGAACTCCCGCCATTTTGAGACAACCCCCCCCGCTCAATTCTCCACCATCCCCGCCCACCAAAAACAAGGGAGGGATTCCCCCCCCCCATCTTTTGTCACGCAGAGGGGGGAGGCCCTATTCCCAAACCAGACCCCAACAGTTGCTAGGATACAGGACAGAAACCCCAATATTGAAACTGTGAGGGAAGGCTAATTCACTTCAGGAGTGACCCACATGCACAAATAGGGATACGGTACATTAAAACAAACTTTATTACAAACACAGTATTAAAATAACTTTAATGTCATATAAGGAATCGCCTAAAATTACCAGCTAAACAACGCTGAACCATAAAATGAAACACTTTATCTCCTAACGGCTATCTTTATCTCCAATCAAGCAAAACCCATCTCAGGACAAAATCCACTTTTAAATACAGTTGGCAAACCCGGGAATACTTGCTGTAAAGAGATGTCCTGGAGAAAATGCTTTGAAAGGGAGAGATCCTTCAGGAAACAGCCTGCAGATTCCTGCCTGTGTCAAACTACTGCTTAACCTCCCAGACTTTAGCAAAAAAAAACCATTCTGTTCATGGCTAAATCTAAAACTGAAACTCAACTCCAGACTGCTTCAGCCCCTCCTGTTAACTGCATCATCCCTGTTGGGTGAAAATATTCGCAGGTAGACCTTAATGTGAGCAAAAGAAGCAATTTACTGGTCACAGAGCTCTGGGAGAAAGGTCCTGGATCCTTAGTCCTGCCCACACACTATCTCCCTGTGGCTTTAAACTATGTTAATATACCCTTTCGATGCAGAATTAGTTTCCATTCTCATTTACATACAGCCAATCAATTCTCTTAGTGTCGCAGTTCATACCATATATGGTTAGCAATTCTTTACACTGTAGTTTACTGTTTGTCCAATCCATATGTTGCACGCGTGATTACATGAGGTCATTCGGTCCGAGATGTGGATTTGGAGGACACCCTTCCCCTCGCAGCTGTCCTGCCCGCTTAGAATACCAGTACCTGCAGTCCGCGGACCACTGGTCCTCACTTAACGCATTGTCTTTGGAGGATACATCTGTCAGAGTCACAAAGTTAGGCCAAAGTTCACTGTCTCAGCGGAAACTAAACAGGCATTAATTCATATCCCAGCATGTCAAAGCAGAAAGTTTACACCAACAATCTCTACACCACTTTTGGCCTACGCGGACCAACTAGAACCCCAGGGAACCTCCTTTCTATAAAGAAAATTCCATTAGTCCTATTTGGGTAAATGCTAGGTGGTTCGACCAGAGAAATTGAGCAATTTGGAGACGGGGCAGATGGTTGGAGGATTTGGAGACAGAGCAGATGGTTGGAGGATTTGGAGACGGGGCAGATGGTTGAGGGATTTGGAGATCAGGCAGATGGTTGAGGGATTTGGAGATTGGGCAGATGGTTGGGGGATTTGGAGATCAGGAAGATGGTTGAGGGATTTGGAGATCGGGCAGATGGTTGAGGGATTTGGAGACGGGGCAGATGGTTGGGGGATTTGGAGATCGGGCAGATGGTTGGGGGATTTGGAGACAGGGCAGATGGTTGGGGGATTTGGAGACTGGGCAGATGGTTGAGGGATTTGGAGATCGGGCAGATGGTTGAGGGATTTGGAGACGGGGCAGATGGTTGAGGGATTTGGAGATCAGGCAGATGGTTGAGGGATTTGGAGATCAGGCAGATGGTTGGGGGATTTGGAGATCAGGCAGATGGTTGAGGGATTTGGAGACGGGGCAGATGGTTGAGGGATTTGGAGATCGGGCAGATGGTTGAGGGATTTGGAGACGGGGCAGATGGTTGAGGGATTTGGAGATCGGGTAGATGGTTGTGGGATTTGGAGACGGGGCAGATGGTTGAGGGATTTGGATATCGGGCAGATGGTTGAGGGATTTGGAGACGGGGCAGATGGTTGAGGGATTTGGAGATCGGGTAGATGGTTGTGGGATTTGGAGACGGGGCAGATGGTTGGGGGATTTGGAGATCGGGGAGGTGGGATTTGGAGACGGGGCAGATGGTTGAGGTATTTGGAGATCGGGCAGATGGTTGGGGGATTTGGAGATCGGGCAGATGGTTGAGGGATTTGGAGACTGGGCAGATGGTTGGGGGATTTGGAGATCGGGCAGATGGTTGAGGTATTTGGAGATCGGGCAGATGGTTGGGGGATTTGGAGACGGGGCAGATGGTTGGGGGATTTGGAGACGGGGCAGATGGTTGGGGGATTTGGAGATCGGGCAGATGGTTGGGGGATTTGGAGACGGGGCAGATGGTTGGGGGATTTGGAGATCGGGCAGATGGTTGAGGGATTTGGAGACGGGGCAGATGGTTGAGGGATTTGGAGATCGGGCAGATGGTTGAGGGATTTGGAGACGGGGCAGATGGTTGGGGGATTTGGAGATCGGGCAGATGGTTGAGGGATTTGGAGACGGGGCAGATGGTTGGGGGATTTGGAGATCGGGCAGATGGTTGAGGGATTTGGAGACGGGGCAGATGGTTGGGGGATTTGGAGATCGGGCAGATGGTTGGGGGATTTGGAGATCGGGCAGATGGTTGGGGGATTTGGAGATCGGGCAGATGGTTGGGGGATTTGGAGACGGGGCAGATGGTTGAGGGATTTGGAGACGGGGCAGATGGTTGAGGGATTTGGAGATCGGGCAGATGGTTGAGGGATTTGGAGACGGGGCAGATGGTTGAGGGATTTGGAGATCGGGAAGATGGTTGAGGGATTTGGAGATCGGGCAGATGGTTGAGGGATTTGGAGATCGGGCAGATGGTTGAGTGAGTTGGAGATCGGGAAGATGGTTGCGATTTGTGCGACACTGTTGGTTTCTTTACTGGGAGGAGTAGGCGGTAGGAAGCGAACGCCCACAATTCTCGTGACATTCCGCAGTGTGCGCCGTGGGTAACGGTGGCTCTTTCTCCTTCAGGTGGTCAAAGCAATTGAAAGGTTTGGAGGCTGCACAGAAGTCTTGCTGTTGAAGTACGGGAAGAGAATCGTAGGTGAGCAACAAAACGGCTGAATGTGGAAAAGACATCCCGTCAGGAAAAAGGTTGATGACATATCTGTCCCCGAGTGCAGTCAGTGCGGCACTCCCTCTGTACTGACCCTCTGACAGTGCGGCGCTCCCTCAGTACTGACCCTCTGACAGTGCAGCACTCCCTCAGTACTGACCCTCTGACAGTGCAGCACTCCCTCAGTACTGACCCTCTGACAGTGCGGCACTCCCTCAGTACTGACCCTCTGACAGTGCGGCACTCCCTCAGTACTGACCCTCTGACAGTGCGGCACTCCCTCAGTACTGACCCTCTGACAGTGCAGCACTCCCTCAGTACTGACCCTCTGACAGTGCAGCACTCCCTCAGTACTGACCCTCTGACAGTGCTGCACTCCCTCAGTACTGACCCTCTGACAGTGCGGCACTCCCTCAGTACTGACCCTCTGACAGTGCGGCACTCCCTCAGTACTGACCCTCTGACAGTGCGGCACTCCCTCAGTACTGACCCTCTGACAGTGTGGCTCCCTCAGTACTGACCCTCTGACAGTGTGGATCCCTCAGTACTGACCCTCTAACAGTGCGGCACTCCCTCAGTACTGACCCTCTGACAGTGCGGCACTCCCTCAGTACTGACCCTCTGACAGTGCGGTACTCCCTCAGTACTGATCCTCTGACAGTGCAGCACTCCCTCAGTACTGACCCTCTGACAGTGCAGCACTCCCTCAGTACTGACCCTCTGACAGTGCGCACTCCCTCAGTACTGACCCTCTGACTGTGCGGCACTCCCTCAGTACTGACCCTCTGACAGTGCAGTACTCCCTCAGTACTGACCCTCTGACAGTGCGGCTCCCTCAGTACTGACCCTCTGACAGTGCGGCACTCCCTCAGTACTGACCCTCTGGCAGTGCGACACTCCCTCAGTACTGACCCTCTGACAGTTCGGCACTCCCTCAGTACTGACCCTCTGACAGTGCGGCACTCCCTCAGTACTGACCCTCTGACAGTGCAGCACTCCCTCAGTACTGACCCTCTGACAGTGCCACACTCCCTCAGTACTGACCCTCTGACAGTGCGGCGCTCCCTCAGTATTGACCCTCTGACAGTGCGGCACTCCCTCAGTACTGACCCTCTGACAGTGCGGCACTCCCTCAGTGCTGACCCTCTGACAGTGCGGCTCTCCCTCAGTACTGACCCTCTGACAGTGCGGCTCCCTCAGTACTGACCCTCTGACAGTGCGGCACTCCCTCAGTGCTGACCCTCTGACAGCGCGGCACTCCCTCAGTACTGACCCTCTGACAGTGCGGCACTCCCTCAGTACTGACCCTCTGACAGTGCGGCACTCCCTCAGTACTGACCCTCTGACAGTGCGGCACTCCCTCAGTACTGACCCTCTGACAGTGCGGCACTCCCTCAGTACTGACCCTCTGACAGTGCGGCGCTCCCTCAGTACTGACCCTCTGACAGTGCGGCGCTCCCTCAGTACTGACCCTCTGACAGTGCGGCACTCCCTCAGTACTGACCCTCTGACAGTGCGGCCCTCCCTCAGTACTGACCCTCTGACAGTGCGGCACTCCCTCAGTACTGACCCTCTGACAGTGCGGCACTCCCTCAGTACTGACCCTCTGACAGTGTGGCACTCCCTCAGTACTGACCCTCTGACAGTGCGGCTCCCTCAGTACTGACCCTCTGACAGTGCGGCACTCCCTCAGTACTGACCCTCTGACAGTGCAGCACTCCCTCAGTACTGACCCTCTGACAGTGCAGCACTCCCTCAGTACTGACCCTCTGACATTGCGGCACCCTGGGATTGTCAGCTTGGATTATCTGCTCCAGTCTCTGCCGTTGCCCTGACCTGCGGACTCGGTCCTGGCGATAAGAATGACAGTAATTCCGCGAGGATGACTGTGGGTTGTGCTGCAGAGGCAGGAACCAATACCCCTTTCGAGGAGCTGCTAACTCTCTCGTGCTTTGCATACTTTTCCAGATGAACAGTTCCTGCTGAAGAGGGTTGCTGATAGTGCCATTGATCTGTACGCCATGGTGGTCGTTCTGTCACGGTAAGGACTCCGCGGGGGGCTGAGCCCCTCTCTTCACTTATCAACAGAGGGAAGCAAATTACTGCGGATGCTGGAATCAGAAACCAGAGGAGAAAATGCTGGAAAATCCCAGCAGGATCTGTAAGGAGAGAAAAGAGTAAACGTTTCGAGTCCAGCTGACCCTTTGCCAAAGCTAAAAGGCATAACACGGTAGCATAGTGGTTAGCACAGTTGCTTCCCAGCTCCACCCCAAACCTCCCCTGCCGGCCAGGCGGGGTCTCCGAGTCCCGGTGGAGGTGAACCCTTCCTCGGCCGGTTCCCAGGCGGCAAGGCCGGCGAGTGAGGCAAACGGCTGTCGGCTTTCGGTCCCCGTATTTGAGGAGGTATATCGTTGGAGGCAGCACCGAGGAGGTTTACCAGGATGATCCCCCGTATGGAGAGGCTGCCATACGTGGGCGGCACGGTAACACAGTGGTTAGCGCCATGGCATCACAGCTCCAGGGTCCCGGGTTCGATTCCCGGCTTGGGTCACTGTCTGTGTGGAGTCTGCACGTCCTCCCCGTGTCTGCGTGGGTTTCCTCCGGGTGCTCCGGTTTCCTCCCACAGTCCAAAGATGTGCCGGTTAGGGTGGATTGGCCAGGATAAATTGCCCTCAGTGTCCAAAAAGATAAAGTGGAGTTACTGGGTTACGGGGATAGGGTGGAAGCGGGGGCTTAAGTAGGGCGCTCTTTCCAAGGGCCAGTGCAGACTCAATGGGCCGAATGGTCACTGGGGCTGGTTTAGCGCACTGGGCTAAATCGCAGGCCAGCAGCGCGGGTTCAATTCCCGTACCAGCCTCCCCGAACAGGCTCCGGAATGTGGCGACTAGGGGCTTTTCACGGTAACTTCATTGAAGCCTACTCGTGACAATAAGCGATTTTCATTTATTCTATGATTCTGTAGAAAGTGGGAGGTATTTATGCTGTGAGGGTGAGGGAAAGAAACATGAGTCAGCCACAGAAACCACGGGGAAAGAGGGCTAATGGCAGTCACCAGAGAGAGGAAAAGGTGTGAGAGGCGGAACAGCAGAGAAACCAACACAACATCAGAGGGTAAACTGAGAGATGCCGATATGGGGGGGGGGAGAGAGACATCGGTGGGTCAGAGGGGAAGGGGGAAGCAAAGGGGATAAAAGACAAGATGTGGGGATGCCGGCGTTGGGCTGGGGTGGGCACAGTAAGAAGTCTTACACCAGGTTATAGTCCAACAGGTTTGTTTCAAACACGAGCTTTCGGAGCACAGCTTCCTCTGGTGAGAAAAGAGCAGTGCTCCGAAAGCTAGTGATTTGATAAAAGATAAGGAATGGGGTGATCACATAGGGGGAAAGAGTGGGGGAGAAATATATATCAAGAAAGAAATAAAAGGTAAAGGAGAGTTGAAATGAAATGGGATGAAAACAACTGGGTGGAGGTGGGGTAGAGCTGATCATCTGAAGTTGTTGAATTCGATGTTGAGACCGGACGGCTGAACCGGAAGATGAGGTGCTGCTCCTCCAGTTTGCGTTGAGCTTCACTGGAACATTGCAGCAGGCTAAGGATCGGCGTGGGAGCAGTGATAAAATGGGACGGTCAGGGTCCTGAATGCGCACAGACCGAAGATGCTCAGCAAAGCGATCACCCCATCTGCGTTTGGTCTGTCCGATATATAGAGGAGGCCACGCTTTTTCCTGGGTTTCTGTAGCTATGATTCACCTTTCATTCCCTCGCCCCGCAGTATAAATGCCTCCCACATTATAGGCCTTTTATCTTTGACAAAGGGTCACCTGGACTCGAAACGTCTATGCTCAAATCGGCTGCGCCCTTTCCCTCTCTGACGACGGTAACGGCACTCCAAAGGCTCTCCCCTTGGTTGGGAGTGAGGTGTCCCTGAGGTGGCGAAAAGGTGCTTTAGGCAAGCAAGCCTCCTCCCCCCCCCCCCCCCCCCCCCCCCCCCCCCCCCCCCCCCCCCCCCGGCCTAGAAGCAGGGACTAATCCTGACTGCGGCCTGGAGGCACCCCGGGTCATGAATGGGGCCCTACTTTCCATCCTCCACCTCCGCACCACAGATTGCTGACCCCAGCACCCCCTCCCACGCAGCTCACAATGTGGTCGACGCTTCGCTGAGTGGAATTTATTTTTTCCCAAGAAGACCACGCAGCCTCGACCGACTTGGCAGAATGCCCCCTCCCCCCTCAGGACTGTTTGCTGCGCTCGAAAGCTTCCGTGCCCGGCGGGCCTTTCCTTGTGCGTTTCGGGCCGCGACCTTCAGCTCGCGAACCCGACAGGGTGTGGCGGGAGCGAGCGGGGGGACGAGGGCTGTCCCAGGGGTGAAGGTCCATGCAGAGGGAAGCTGGCCTTGTCCTCCCCGGAGCAGAGGGGTTCAAGCGGGAGACCGATGAGAGGCGTACGGAACGATGAGGGATCTGGACGGAGTAAATCCGGGGAGAGGTGTTTCCCCGTGGCTGAGCGGGCCGGCCACTGGATCAGATTCACCGGGGCTGACGAGGTTTCGGTGAGGTGGGCAGGGAGCTTCGGCCTCAGTGTAGAAGGTTAAGGGACTGGTTTAGCACACTGGGCTAAATCGCTGGCTTTGAAGGCAGGCCAGCAGCACGGGTTCGATTCCCGTACCAGCCTCCCCGAACAGGTGCCGGAATGTGGCGACTAGGGGCTTTTCACTGTAACTTCATTTGAAGCCTACTCGTGACAATAAGCCATTTTCATTTTCATTTTTCATTTCAACCGAGTGCTGATCTAACCGAGGGGGTTATGATGATGAGGGGGTTCGACAGGGTCGAGAGAGAGAGAGAAACGCCGCCCCCTAGTCGGGGCGGGGACTCCAGAACGAGGAGGGAGAGAGAGAGGGAGAACGAGGTGAGAGAGAGAGAAACGCCGCCCCCTGGTCGGGGCGGGGACTCCAGAACGAGGAGAGAGGGAGGGAGAACGAGGTGAGAGAGAGAGAAACGCCGCCCCCTGGTCGGGGCGGGGACTCCAGAACGAGGAGGGAGAGAGAAACGTCGCCCCCTGGTCGCGGTGGGGACTCCAGAACGAGGAGGGGGAGAGACAGGGAGGGAGAACGAGGTGAGAGAGAGAGAAACGTCGCCCCCTGGTCGCGGTGGGGACTCCAGAACGAGGAGGGAGAGAGGGAGGGAGAACGAGGTGAGAGAGAAACGCCGCCCCCTGGTCGGGGCGGGGACTCCAGAACGAGGAGGGAGAGAGAGAGGGAGGGAGAACGAGGTGAGAGAGAGAGAAACACCGCCCCCTGGTCGCGGTGGGGACTCCAGAACGAGGAGGGAGAGAGAGAGGGAGGGAGAACGAGGTGAGAGAGAGAGAAACGCCACCCCCTGGTCGGGGCGGGGACTCCAGAACGAGGAGGGGGAGGCAGAACCTTCAAATTGGAAATGTCAAAAGCCGTGTTGATTAGATTTCTGTGGGGGAAGGGAATTCAGGATGACAGCACCCAGGCGGAGTCGATGGAGTTCAGATTTAGATCTGGTTAAGCGTTGGGGCGGGTTCGAGGGGCTGAATAGTTTCCTCTTCCTGCACAGAAGGGTCTCGGCCTGAAATGTTCACCCGCCTTCTCTCTATTCGTCCCACATTCCTGTCGTTATTTTGCAGCTTCTGTTCAGCTCGGTTACCCAAGCGCTTTTGCCTGACACTGCTGTTGTTTTGTTTGTCCACAGGGCCTCCCGCTCCCTGAGCCAGAGGCAGGCCAGCGCCCAGCACGAGAAGCTGCTCTGTGAGACCTGGTGTATCGAGGTGGGTGACCCGTTCTCCCTCCCGTCCAGCCACAACCTTCTCAGCGTTTCTCCCGTCTGTCGCTGAAACCCTCTCATCCCCCAGCATTGTCACTGTCAGACCCTGACCACTGCACTAACCGGGAACATCAGACATAGGAGCAGAATTAGGCCACTCGGCCCATCGAGTCCGCTCCGCCATTCAATCATGGCTGATATTTTCTCATCCCCATTCTCCTGCCTTCTCCCCATAACCCCTGCTCCACTTATTAATCAGGAACCTATCTATCTCTGTCTTAAAGACACTCAGTGATTTGGCCTCCACAGCCTTCTGCGGCAAAGAGTTCCACAGATTCACCACCCTCTGGCTGAAGAAATTCCTCCTCATCTCTGTTTTAAAGGATCGTCCCTTTAGTCTGAGATTGTGTCCTCTGCTTCTAGCTTTTCCTACAAGTGGAAACATCCTCTCCACGTCCACTCTATCCAGGCCTCGCAGCCTCCTGTAAGTTTCAATAAGATCCCCCCCTCATCCTTCTAAACTCCAACGAGTACAGACCCAGAGTCCTCAACCGTTCCTCATACGACAAGCTCTTCATTCCAGGGATCATTCTTGTGAACCTCCTCTGGACCCTTTCCAAGGCCCAGCACATCCTTCCTTAGATACGGGGCCCAAAACTGCTCACAATACTCCAAATGGGGTCTGACCAGAGCCTGATACAGCCTCAGAAGTACATCCCTGGTTTTGTATTCTAGCCCTCTCGACATGAATGCTAACATTTGCCTTCCTTACTGCCGACTGAACCTGCACGTTAACCTTAAGAGAATCATCAACAAGGACTCCCAAGTCCCTTTGTGCTTCTGATTTCCTGAGCATTTGCCCAATTAGCAAATAGTCTGTGCCTCCATTCCTCCTTCCAAAGTGCATAACCTCACACTTTTCCACATTGTATTCCATCTGCCACTTCATTGCCCACTCTCCCAGCCTGTCCAAATCCTTCTGCAGCCCCCCTGCTTCCTCAATACTACCTGTCCCTCTACAGATCTTTGTATCATCTGCAAACTTAGCAACAGTGCCTTCAGTACCTTCTTCCAGATCATTAATGTATATTGTGAAAAGTTGTGGTCCCAGTACAGACCCCTGAGGCACACCACTAGTCACCGGCTGTCATCCTGAAAAAGACCCCTTTATCCCCCCACTCTCTGCCTTCTGCCAGTCAGCCAATCCTCTATCCATGCCAGGATCTTACCCTGAACACCATGGGCTCTTAACTTATTTAACAGTCTCCTGTGCGGCACCTTGTCAAAGGCCTTCTGGAAATCTAAATAAATCACAAACAGGGAGAGGGAGCTGGACCCACGCACTGACCCCGGCTGGGAGGGTCCAGACCCCGGCTGGGAGGGGCCTGACCCCCGCACTGACCCCAGGGGGGAGGGGCCTGACCCACGCACTGACCCCGGCTGGTAGGGTCCTGACCCCGGCTGAGAGGGTCCTGACCCCAGCTGGGAGGGGCCTGACCCACGCACTGACCCCGGCTGGGAGGGTCCTGACCCCGGGGGAGAGGGTACTGACCCCGGCTGGAAGGGACCTGACCCCCGGGGGAGGGGCCTGAACCTGGGGGGGTGGGTCCTGACCCCCACACTGACCCTGGGGGGAGGGGCCTGAGCACCGCACTGACCGGGGGGGAGAGATTCCTGACCCCAGCTGGGAGGGGCCTGACCCCCGGGGGGAGAGATTCCTGACCCCAGCTGGGAGGGGCCTGACCCCTGGGGGGAGGGGCCTGAGCACCGCACTGACCGGGGGGAGAGATTCCTGACCCCAGCTGGGAGGGGCCTGACCCCCGCACTGACCCCGGGGGAGAGGGTACTGACCCCAGCTGGGAGGGGCCTGACCCCTGGGGGGGAGGGTCCTGTGCACCGCACTGACCGGGGGGGGAGAGGGGAGCCACTGACCGTGGGGGGGGGGGGGGGGGGGGGGAGCCTGACCCCGGCTTTGGGGAGGGGGGGGGGGGGGGTGACAAGAATATTTCTCTTCACTGGCCAGCTTTCTGCCATTCCGCTGGATAACGGCTGCTCTGTATTCCCCCCCCCCCCCCCCCCCCCCCAAGCTGTGAAACGCTGAACCCGCTTCCTCGCCAATCTCCGGTTGTGGAAGCTGAAGCTGCCCCGGGGTGAGTACAAACTGGACCTGTGTGCAGACCCCGCTGACCAGGATTCGCCTGTTTTATTTTGTAGGCGTACGCCCGCATTACGGACAGTCTGGACTCCCTCAGCTCCAGCTCCGCCAAGCAGGTCTTCAAGAACATGCGAGCCATCTCGGCCGCCGTGGTCAGCAACGGTGGAACCGTGACTCCGCATCCCTTGGGATTTTAATTCCGGATCTCGGTCTGCTCTCCAGGCTGCAGTGCAAATCCGCATCTACTCAAGCCACCACCTCCATCTCCGTTCATTGGAAGGATTAATTAGGGATTAATTAGGGAGCCTGATCTCCCACTGCCCCGCTTTCCGATTGTAAACCGGGATTGCCCTGATTGGCACAACTGCAGACTCGATTCCTGCAACCGTTTAAGCTGAATTGTCCGATTTGAATTGTACTTTTCTGTGTGCTTGTGGACTCCGGCATTATCAACGCAACTTTCATAAACGTGAATAACACTGAGGTACAGGACTGGTCGATACGATACATCGCCTTGGGAGTGCTGGATGGGACAGTGTAGAGGGAGCTTTACTCTGTATCTAACCCCATGCTGTACCTGTCCTGGGAGTGTTTGATGGGGACAGTGTAGAGGGAGCTTTACTCTGTATCTAACCCCGTGCTGTACCTGTCCTGGGAGTGTTTGATGGGGACAGTGTAGAGGGAGCTTTACTCTGTATCTAACCCCGTGCTGTACCTGTCCTGGGAGTGTTTGATGGGGACAGTGTAGAGGGAGCTTTACTCTGTATCTAACCCCGTGCTGTACCTGCCCTGGGAGTGTTTGATGGGGACAGTGTAGAGGAAGCTTTACTCTGTATCTAACCCCGTGCTGTACCTGTCCTGGGAGTGTTTGATGGGGACAGTGTAGAGGGAGCTTTACTCTGTATCTAACCCCGTGCTGTACCTGTCCTGGGAGTGTTTGATGGGGACAGTATAGAGGGAGCTTTACTCTGTATCTAACCCCGTGCTGTACCTGTCCTGGGAATGTTTGATGGGGACAGTGTAGAGGGAGCTTTACTCTGTATCTAACCCCGTGCTGTACCTGTCCTGGGAGTGTTTGATGGGAACGTTTAGTGGTGCCTGAAATTAATTAATTTTCTTTGCAAGAATTGACACAGAGATGTTTCTTAGTGTGAATCAGTCCAGGGTTTACCATTTCTGCTGCTTGTCGAACCCACAGAATGTGCAGGACCTTTTTTTAATATTCATTCATTCTTGGGGTGTGTGTGTCTCTGGCCCCAGTCCAACATTAATTTCCCCATCGCCAATTCCCCTCACTTGGCAATGCCATTTCAATGCAAATTCCCGACAGCGTTCCCGTCGCCCTCCCGAATATGGGCAGATCTTTGAGGACCCAAACATTGCTGCTATTTCCCAGGTGAATCACGAATGTTTAATATCTACGAGGTTGAGAGCTGTAAAATAATGACAAGTGTGCTGGGAACCTCCACCGTGACAGCGAATCAATGGCTCAAAGTGGCCGAATGTTTTTATTTATAATACTCCCCAGCCGTTCCTCGCCTGGCTTTCCTCCGGCCACTGCAGGACACTGCCTGACACCCTCAATGTTTTATAAAACTTAGTTTCACAAGTGCTGCGTTAACTTTAAGCCATAGTTTTATAAACCTGAAAGAATGTATTTAATATTGCAGGGAGGGGGGGGGGTGCAGACTAAGTATAGAGAGGCAGAAAGAGGTACAGCCAATGTGCGAGTTCTCATGTCCCTCTGTAGCAGACGGTGGCCACGAGAGAGAGAGAGAGAGGGGGGACTGTGGGGGCATTCTTGCCCCCTGTTCTGGTCATCAGGCAGGGTGGCGGAGCTTCCACTGTGTCTGGGGAGTTCCTGACAGCCCTGGGAGAAAGACTGGGCCCAGACATAACCCGCTCCCCACAGACCATTTCTCCAGACACGCTCCTCTGGGTGTGACCCGAGCCTGGCCCCTGGGCCTGGCAACTCAGCATGGGTGCCCGGGACTGCGCCCAGCCCGAACCGGAGGACGCCATTCGGCCCCTCGGCCTGCCAACACAGGCTGGGTGCCCGGGACTGCGCCCAGCCTGAACCGGAGGACGCCATTCGGCCCCTCGGCCTGGCAACTCTGTGCTGAACCCAGCTCAGGCTGGGTGCCCGGGACTGCGCCCAGCCCGAACCAGAGGGCGCCATTCGGCCCCTCAGAGCCTGTTGTGTCGTTCAACGAGATCATGATAGGCCCACAGCTTAACCCCCATCCACCTGCCCTGGCTCCAGCCCCTCAGTGGCCCCCATCACGCACAAGTCTCCGGATAATTAAAATGGTTCATTGAGACCCGGCGTCTACTGATTTTTGAGGTGGGGGCTGCAATTCCACATTTCTCGGTGGGGGCTGCAGTGAAGACTCGATGGGCCAAATGGCCTCCTCCTGAACTGTCGGGGGATCAAATGGTGGGGCGTTTCGGTCCAGATATAATAATGAATTAATTATAACCTTTTAGTCATAATCTAATCTTTGATCAAAGGAAGGGGTTTGCAAGGCTGCAGGAAGAGGGTGGGGTGGGTGGGGTTGGGGAGGGGGGTGCGATGGGGTCGGGGGTCACAGGACTATACGAACCAGATATTTCCATTAGAGAGACTGACTCGAATGACCGCCTCCTGTGCAGTGTGATTCTGTGAACACTGAGTGTGTGGGGTGAATACACAGCAGAACCAAAGCCCCCCCCCCCCCCAATCGCTTCAATATGTCATTCAATATGTCGTATGTTATCTGCTCCGTCAGTGTGAGAGTGAGTGTGTGAGCGAGTGTGTGTGTGAGCGAGTGTGTGTGTGAGCGAGTGTGTGTGTGAGCGAGTGTGTGTGTGAGCGAGTGTGTGTGTGAGCGAGTGTGTGTGTGAGCGAGTGTGTGTGTGAGCGAGTGTGTGTGTGAGCGAGTGTGTGTGTGTGTGAGCGAGTGTGTGTGTGAGCGAGTGTGTGTGTGAGCGAGTGTGTGTGTGAGCGAGTGTGTGTGTGAGCGAGTGTGTGTGTGAGCGAGTGTGTGTGAGCGAGTGTGTGTGTGAGCGAGTGTGTGTGTGAGCGAGTGTGTGTGTGAGCGAGTGTGTGTGTGAGCGAGTGTGTGTGTGAGCGAGTGTGTGTGTGAGCGAGTGTGTGTGTGAGCGAGTGTGTGTGTGAGCGAGTGTGTGTGTGAGCGAGTGTGTGTGTGAGCGAGTGTGTGTGTGAGCGAGTGTGTGTGTGAGCGAGTGTGTGTGTGAGCGAGTGTGTGTGTGAGCGAGTGTGTGTGTGAGCGAGTGTGTGTGTGAGCGAGTGTGTGTGTGAGCGAGTGTGTGTGTGAGCGAGTGTGTGTGTGAGCGAGTGTGTGTGTGAGCGAGTGTGTGTGTGAGCGAGTGTGTGTGTGAGCGAGTGTGTGTGTGAGCGAGTGTGTGTGTGAGCGAGTGTGTGTGTGAGCGAGTGTGTGTGTGAGCGAGTGTGTGTGTGAGCGAGTGTGTGTGTGAGCGAGTGTGTGTGTGAGCGAGTGTGTGTGTGAGCGAGTGTGTGTGTGAGCGAGTGTGTGTGTGAGCGAGTGTGTGTGTGAGCGAGTGTGTGTGTGAGCGAGTGTGTGTGTGAGCGAGTGTGTGGTGAGCGAGTGTGTGTGTGAGCGAGTGTGTGTGTGAGCGAGTGTGTGTGAGCGAGTGTGTGTGTGAGCGAGTGTGTGTGTGAGCGAGTGTGTGTGTGAGCGAGTGTGTGTGTGAGCGAGTGTGTGTGTGAGCGAGTGTGTGTGTGAGCGAGTGTGTGTGTGAGCGAGTGTGTGTGTGAGCGAGTGTGTGTGTGAGCGAGTGTGTGTGTGAGCGAGTGTGGTGTGAGCGAGTGTGTGTGTGAGCGAGTGTGTGTGTGAGCGAGTGTGTGTGTGAGCGAGTGTGTGTGTGAGCGAGTGTGTGTGTGAGCGAGTGTGTGTGTGAGCGAGTGTGTGTGTGAGCGAGTGTGTGTGTGAGCGAGTGTGTGTGTGAGCGAGTGTGTGTGTGAGCGAGTGTGTGTGTGAGCGAGTGTGTGTGTGAGCGAGTGTGTGTGTGAGCGAGTGGTGTGTGTGAGCGAGTGTGTGTGTGAGCGAGTGTGTGTGTGAGCGTGTGTGTGTGTGAGCGTGTGTGAGAGAGAGAGAGTGTGTGAGAGAGAGTCTGTGTGTGATAGTGACAGAGAGAGCGTGAGTGTCAGTGAGTGAGAGTGTGTGTGTGAGAGTGTGTGTGTGTGAGAGTGAGTGACAGAGAGCATGCGATGGGGCTGGATTAAGAATTACAGACCCAGGGGGCAGCACGGTGGTGCAGTGGGTTAGCACTGCTGCCTCACGGCACCGAGGTCCCAGGTTCGATCCCGGCTCTGGGTCACTGTCCGTGTGGAGTTTGCACATTCTCCCCGTGTCTGCGTGGGTTTCACCCCCACAACCCAAAGATGTGCAGGCTAGGTGGATTGGCCACGCTAAATTGCCCCTTAATTGGAAAAAATTAATTGGGTACTCTAAATTTATAAAAACAAAACAAAAAAGAATTACAGACCCCCCCCCCAAACCCCCCTGATTCCTCACCATCTCTCAGTGATATTGTGACTGCTATTTCTTCATGGTAAACGTTATTATTCAAAGGGAAATGGCTCACAAATAAAACTTGTTTCCTCTGTAAATTCTGTGTCATGTTTCGAATTCACTTCAGCTCTCGCTAACAGCTCACCCCGCCCCTCCCAACTCCGTTTTAAACACCCTCAAAGCTGGTCACTTCAGAAAAAGGAGAATTAAAAATATTTTAAAATAAAATTACAGTTGAACTCCACCCCCCAAAAAAAGCTGGTAACTCCAGCCTTGCCTGTCACATCACTCCAGTACATCGTGCAGCTAAAATAATTTTAATTCATAATCTTTATTGTCACAAGTAGGCTGACATTAACACTGCAATGAAGTTACTGTGAAAAGCCCCTAGTCGCCACATTCCGGCGCCTGTTCGGGTCACAGAGGGAGAATTCAGAATGTCCAATTCACCTAACAGCACGTGTTTCAGGACTTGTGGGAGGAAACCGGAGCACCCGGAGGGAACCCACGCAGACACGGGGAGAACGTGCAGACTCCGTACAGACAGTGACCCGAACCGGGAATCGAACCAGGGACCCTGGAGCTGTGAAGCAATAGTGCTAACCGCTGTGCTACCCGTTCCGTCCCACAATCGTGGTATTGCTTCAAAACTACTTTTGATTTTAACTTTCACGATCTGGCCTCACCGTGAACTAACGTTTGGGCCCAGCCTCGTCCCACACTACAGGCAAGAGGGGGAGCGTCAGCAACGTATTCGGATTCCGATCTAACCTGGCGAACTTCCCAAGAGAGGGAGAAGCAGAAAAAGGAAGGAGAAGCGCGACACCCACCCAGCTCAGGACTCTGCTCATCCCCAGGACCTGGTACCAGGAGGATGACAACCCCACCCCACCCCCCAACCCGAGGAGAGAGTCGTCGAGACACCCCCCCCCCCCCCCCCCCCCCCCCCCCCCCCCCCGCCGCCCCAAGCAATTGGGCGACCTGGGAGGGAGGGCAGATTTCGCCTCCCTCAGTACTGACCCTCTGACAGTGCGGCACTCCCTCAGTACTGACCCTCTGACAGTGCGGCACTCCCTCAGTACTGACCCTCTGACAGTGCGGCACTCCCTCAGTATTGACCCTCTGACAGTGCGGCATTCCCTCAGTACTGACCCTCTGACAGTGCAGCACTCCCTCAGTACTGACCCTCTGACAGTGCGGCACTCCCTCAGTACTGACCCTCTGACAGTGCGGCACTCCCTCAGTACTGACCCTCTGACAGTGCGGCACTCCCTCAGTACTGACCCTCTGACAGTGCGGCACTCCCTCAGTACTGACCCTCTGACAGTGCGGCACTCCCTCAGTACTGACCCTCTGACAGTGCAGCACTCCCTCAGTACTGACCCTCTGACAGTGCGGCACTCCCTCAGTACTGACCCTCTGACAGTGCGGCGCTCCCTCAGTACTTACCCTCCGACAGTGCGGCACTCCCTCAGTACTGACCCTCTGACTGTGCGGCACTCCCTCAGTACTGACCCTCTGACAGTGCAGCACTCCCTCAGTACTGACCCTCTGACAGTGCGGCGCTCCCTCAGTACTGACACTCTGACAGTGCGGCACTCCCTCAGTACTGACCCTCTGACAGTGCAGCACTCCCTCAGTACTGACCCTCTGACAGTGCGGCGCTCCCTCAGTACTGACCCTCTGACAGTGCAGCACTCCCTCAGTACTGACCCTCTGACAGTGCGGCGCTCCCTCAGTACTGACCCTCTGACAGTGCGGCACTCCCTCAGTACTGACCCTCTGACAGTGCGGCGCTCCCTCAGTACTGACCCTCTTGACAGTGCAGCACTCCCTCAGTACTGACCCTCTGACAGTGCGGCACTCCCTCAGTACTGACCCTCTGACAGTGCGGCACTCCCTCAGTACTGACCCTCTGACAGTGCGGCACTCCCTCAGTACTGACCCTCTGACAGTGCGTCACTCCCTCAGTACTGACCCTCTGACAGTGCGGCTCTCCCTCAGTACTGACCCTCTGACAGTGCAGCACTCCCTCAGTACTGACCCTCTGACAGTGCGGCACCCTCTCAGTACTGACCCTCTGACAGTGCGGCACTCCCTCAGTACTGACCCTCTGACAGTGCGGCACTCCCTCAGTACTGACCCTCTGACAGTGCGGCACTCCCTCAGTACTGACCCTCTGACAGTGCAGCACTCCCTCAGTACTGACCCTCTGACAGTGCAGCACTCCCTCAGTACTGACCCTCTGACAGTGCGGCACTCCCTCAGTACTGACCCTCTGACAGTGCGGCACTCCCTCAGTACTGACCCTCTGACAGTGCGGCACTCCCTCAGTACTGACCCTCTGACAGTGCGGCACTCCCTCAGTACTGACCCTCTGACAGTGCGGCACTCCCTCAGTACTGCACTGGGAAAATTGATCAGATTATAGGATTATGGGCTGGAGTGGGGCTCAAACGCACAACTTTTTGGCTCAGGGGCTGAAGGTGCTCATTTCCTGCCTCTTTTCCTAAATTCCAGCAGTGAGTGCCCATCGGATAGAAATCCCAGACAGTGCGGCGTTTCGGGAATAGCTGAGGTTTGAACGGTGATACACATGAGCAAGGGATCTTATTCCTTGATTTCGCAGAACCCATTTTAGCTCCCGTTCAATAAGAATGTGAAGCACAACCTTGCAGGGCTGAGAATGTGGGTCTTGGTGATAGTGACAGACTGGACAAGTCAGAATTAGTGGGCAATGTCAAGGAAGGAACATAGAGGGGCCTGCAGACTCTTTGAAGTGGCTTGCAAGGTATTTCTGTGCTCGTAGGTATAGAGGTTTGCTGACGTTATGACCATGGTGGGCTGGATCTCGAATAACGACGAGTCCGAATACAGGAGGGAGATAGAGAACCTAGTGGAGTGGTGCAGCGACAACAATCTCTCCCTCAATGCCAGGAAAACTAAAGAGTCATTGACTTCAGGAAGCAAAGTACTGTACACACCCCTGTCAGCATCAACGGGGCCGAGGTGGAGATGGTTAGCAGTTTCAAATTCCTCGGGGTGCACATCTCCAAAAGTCTGTCCTGGTCCACCCACTTCGATGCTACCACCAAGAAAGCACAACAGCGCCTATACTTCCTCAGGAAACTAAGGAAATTCGGCATGTCCACATTAACTCTTACCAACTTTTACAGATGCACTATAGAGAGCATCCTATCGGGCTGCATCACAGCCTGGTATGGCAACTGCTCGGCCCAGGACCGCAAGGAACTTCAGAGAGTCGTGAACACCGCCCAGTCCATCACACAAACCTGCTTCCCATCCGTTGACTCCGTCTACACCTCCCGCTGCCGGGGGAAAGCAGGCAGCATAATCAAGGATCCCTCCCACCCGGCTTACTCACTCTTCCAACTTCTTCCATCAGGCAGGAGATACAGAACTCTGAGAACACGCACGAACAGACTCAAAAACAGCTTCTTCCCCGCTGTTACCAGACTCCTAAATGACCCTCTTATGGACTGACCTCATTAACACTACACCCTGTATGAATCATCCAATGCCGGTGTTTCTGTAGTTCCATTGTATATCTTGTGTTGCCCTATTATGTATTTTCTTTTATTCCCTTTTCTTCCCATGTACTTAATGATCTGTTGAGCTGCTCGCAGAAAAATTCATTTTCACTGCACCTGGGTACACGTGACAATAAACAAACCCAATCCAAGGAGGCAGTTGCAGCCACATTGACCAGCAGTGGGAACTATAACCGCCCACGCAGATACACGATTGATATTTATGTCCGAGATGTGCTCGGCCTTGAACATAGAATACTGGGTTCTGCAGTGGCCCCCGTTATCTCCCAGGATCTCTAATGATCCAACTCAATTGAACACATTGCCCCATCTATGTACGTAATCTTAATTTGTTTATCTGTTAACTTTTGTTGATCTTCGAATGTTTGAAATGCAGTTCAATCTGCCCAGAGACCATATCGAGGAAGTGAGTGAGTGAAAGATATGACACCGATTAACATCTCTGCAAGTTTGTGAAATCATTATCGACCTGCTGCCTCTTGTGTTTTATTCGATATGTATCTGACTTCCTGTTGTCTTGCACAAGTCTGAAATGGCACAGAACGCAGGGGAACAGCACACGAAATGATTGGGCCTGGGAGCGCACATTATGTTTAAATTTCGCGTGTCAGCGTTTTGAATGGGGTCTGTCTATGTAAACGTGTCACGGCTGTCATTACGTCCTCCTCCCTGGGGTGGCGCCATAGTTTCCATTGTCCCTGCCTCAGCCCGCCTGCAGGCAGAGACGGGGAGGAGGTGCAAACTCCGCTCTCCCAGAGGCCAGAATCGAACCCGGGTCCCTGGCGCTGTGAGGCAGCAGTGCTAACCCATCGTCATAACAGAGGCAAGAGTGCCTGTGCCGACAGACATTAAAGCGAGGCCCTGGCGACTCGCTTGAATGGATGTTGGAAGATCCCAATGGCACTGCTCAAAGAGCAGAGAATTACCCTGCTGCGATTTAACAAGTTCATCCCAGCGGCGCCCATTCTGGCCGCCCCTTAGCCCGTCGGGAACTTGGCGGACGTGGGTGCCCTTCCAGGACGGGGCAGCGGCGGGCTGAAGGGGAGGCCTTTGCTGCTGTATCCACGTCTGCTCCTGAGCAGGCGCCGTACCTGCCAGATGGAGGTCAGAGTGCACCGGGAGGGAGGAACGGACCCGAGTGGTTGGCCGCCAATTTATCTTTGCAAACAGCTGAGTTTAGTTTCTCTCGCTCGACGCATGCACTCCCCAGCTTCCCTTTTCGTTGTTAGTCAGTCGTCCGGCCATCAATTGGCGACTTTCACTTCCCTCTTTCAGTCTCGTGCTAAGCGAGCTGCGAGGATGGATGGACAGGCAGCCGACAGGCAGGGTTAAGGTTCCAACAACAAAGCCTTGGATTTAGGTAGCGCCCATTGCCGAGTAGGAGATTCCAAGGAACCTTTCGGGAGTTTGGTCAAAGGAAAAGCAACGGGAGAGGAAAGGTTTAGGAAGGGAAGTTCGCCCCCCCCTCCCCGCCCCCAGGCAGCTGGAGGCACTGTAGCTAGCTGGGGTGGCCACTGACAACAAGAAACAGTAGCAAAGCCTAAAGGGAAATGTGGACAATGTAGGATCCAAGGCAGGCACAGAGCCTATCATTTGATACCTGGCGACACTGAAAGCAAAATAGTATCAATATCTAGGACAGGAAGGGCACCCTTACTGATTGCCATGTTTATAGTGAGTAAAAAAAGCAACAGCACCGGCCGCTAATGGCGGAGCGATGGGAATCGGGGATTGCTCGAGAAGCCGGAATTGGAGGAGGGCAGAGATCTTGGAGGGATGTAGGGGCTGGAGGAGGTTACAGGGATAGGGAGGGTTGTAGGGGCTGGAGGAGGTTACAGAGATAGGGAGGGGTGGAGGGGCTGGAGGAGGTTACAGAGATAGGGAGGGTTGTAGGGGCTGGAGGAGGTTACAGAGATCGGGAGGGTTGTAGGGGCTGGAGGAGATTACAGAGAGAGGGAGGGTTGTAGGGACTGGAGCAGGTTACAGGGATAGGGAGGGTTCTAGGGGCTGGAGGAGGTTACAGAGATAGGGAGTGGGTGTAGGGGCTGGAGGAGGTTACAGAGATAGGGAGGGTTGTAGGGGCTGGAGGAGGTTACAGAGATAGGGAGGGTTGTAGGGGCTGGAGGAGGTTACAGAGATAGGGAGGGTTGTCGGGGCTGGAGGAGGTTACAGAGATAGGGAGGGGTGTAGGGGCTGGAGGAGATTACAGAGATAGGGAGGGGTGGAGGAGGTTACAGAGATAGGGAGGGTGGAGGAGGTTACAGAGATAGGGAGGGGTGGAGGAGGTTACAGAGTTAGGGAGGGGTGGAGGAGGTTACAGAGATAGGGAGGGTTGGAGGAGGTTACAGAGATAGGGAGGTTTGCTGTGGTTGGAGGAGGTTACAGAGATAGGGAGGGGTGGAGGAGGTTACAGAGATAGGGAGGGGTGGAGGGGGCTGGAGGAGGTTACAGAGATAGGGAGGGTTGTAGGGGCTGGAGGAGGTTACAGAGATAGGGAGGGTTGGAGGAGGTTACAGAGATAGGGAGGGTTGCTGGGGTTGGAGGAGGTTACAGATATAGGGAGGGGTGGAGGAGGTTAGAGATAGGGAGGGTTGGAGGAGGTTACAGAGATAGGGAGGGTTGGAGGAGGTGACAGAGATAGGGAGGTTTGCTGTGGTTGGAGGAGGTTACAGAGATAGGGAGGGTTGGAGGAGGTGACAGAGATAGGGAGGGTTGCTGGGGTTGGAGGAGGTTACAGAGATAGGGAGGGTTGGAGGAGGTTACAGAGATAGGGAGGGTTGTAGGGGGCTGGAGGAGGTTACAGAGATAGGGAGGGTTGGAGGAGGTGACAGAGATAGGGAGGGTTGCTGGGGTTGGAGGAGGTTACAGATATAGGGAGGGGTGGAGGAGGTTACAGA
>NC_052174.1:14717918-14777039 GCF_902713615.1 Scyliorhinus canicula
GGAGGTGGCGGATGAGGGCTTATCAAACTAGGCGCTGAAACAATAGGTGGAAAATAAACACTTTCTGAGGTTTCGGAAGCGCTGTGTCAGAGTGAGAATCTGCTATTGTTCAGGGCGGTTCACAGGCCCCAAGACAGGTTCGGGGTGGTACTGTTCTGACTGTGTGACCAGCCTCTCAGAGACGGAGTCGGAACGTTCGCTTGCACCCAGCATGAAACTGCACTGAGATAGCGCCGACCACATCCTCCAAATGCTTCACCGGCAGATCATTCCCACGGGGGTGGGGGGGTGAGGCAGAGGAACAGGTAACTGGAGCGAACGGTGATTGGGCTGAACTCCAGAGACGGGAACCCTGGGATCCTGAGAGTGACAGAATCGCACAGCGCAGGGAAGGCCATTCGGCCCATCGAGTGCACCAACAAAACTACACTAAATGCGCACTGATCCCACTTTCCCGGCCAGAGCCTTTAATGTTCTGACATTTCAGACGGCCCATCCAAGTACTTTTTAAATGAAGCAACGGTTCCCGCCTCCTGACCTCCTGCCCCTGACCTTAAGGTCGTGACCCTTGGCATTGACCGTTCAACTAACCCGGGGGGGGGGGGGGGGGGGGGGGGGGGGGGGCAGCTTCCGGAACACCCTGTCCATACCCCTTGTGATTCCCGTACACCTCCATCATGTCCTCCCTCAGCCGTCTCTGCTCCCAGCAATACCAGCACCACGGTCGGGTCAAGGAGGGCAGCAGCGGGGACGTTGCCATGGATTCAGTTACCTGGGACACTGTCGGGGGTCACCACAGCTCACGGCCCCAGGCAGCAGGATTGTAAACACTCCTGGCTCAGCCTGGAGCCGACAGGAATTGGAACTCAAATCTCAACGACGCTGTGGCGTGCGTCGCTCGGGAAGAATCATTTTCTTCGAATGTTCCTCCTGAATTGGAACATGAGTGGCATTGTCCAGCTGTGGGTTCCGGCTATTCCCGGTTTCCCACTTCGCAGGGGAAGGCCTTGGGTCAGGTGGATGGGCATGTTGGCTTTACTCTATCTAACCCCGTGCTGTACCTGACCTGGGAGTGTTTGATGGGGACAGTGTCGAGGGAGCTTTACTCTGTATCAAACTCCATGCTGTACCTGTCCTGGGAGTGTTTGATGGGGACAGTGTAGAGGGAGCTTTACTCTGTATCTAACCCCGTGCTGTACCTGTCCTGGGGGTGTTTGATGGGGACAGTGTAGAGGGAGCTTTAGTCTGTATCTAACCCCGTGCTGTACCTGTCCTGGGAGTGTTTGATGGGGACAGTGTAGAGGGAGCTTTACTCTGTATCTAACCCCGTGCTGTACCTGTCCTGGGAGTGTTTGATGGGGACAGTGTAGAGGGAGCTTTACTCTGTATCTAACCCCGTGCTGTACCTGTCCTGGGAGTGTTTGATGGGGACAGTGTAGAGGGAGCTTTACTCTGTATCTAACCCCGTGCTGTACCTGTCCTGGGAGTGTTTGATGGGGACAGTGTAGAGGGAGCTTTAGTCTGTATCTAACCCCGTGCTGTACCTGTCCTGGGAGTGTTTGATGGGGACAGTGTAGAGGGAGCTTTACTCTGTATCTAACCCCGTGCTGTACCTGTCCTGGGAGTGTTTGATGGGGACAGTGTAGAGGGAGCTTTAGTCTGTATCTAACCCCGTGCTGTACCTGTCCTGGGAGTGTTTGATGGGGACAGTGTAGAGGGAGCTTTACTCTGTATCTAACCCCGTGCTGTACCTGTCCTGGGAGTGTTTGATGGGGACAGTGTAGAGGGAGCTTTACTCTGTATCTAACACCGTGCTGTACCTGTCCTGGGAGTGTTTGATGGGGGCAGTGTAGAGGGAGCTTTACTCTGTATCTAACCCCGTGCTGTACCTGTCCTGGGAGTGTTTGATGGGGGCAGTGTAGAGGGAGCTTTACTCTGTATCTAACCCCGTGCTGTACCTGTCCTGGGAGTGTTTGATGGGGACAGTGTAGAGGGAGCTTTACTCTGTATCTAACCCCGTGCTGTACCTGTCCTGGGAGTGTTTGCTGGGGACAGTGTAGAGGGAGCTTTACTCTGTATCTAACCCCGTGCTGTACCTGTCCTGGGAGTGTTTGATGGGGGCAGTGTAGAGGGAGCTTTACTCTGTATCTAACCCCGTGCTGTACCTGTCCTGGGAGTGTTTGATGGGGGCAGTGTAGAGGGAGCTTTACTCTGTATCTAACCCCGTGCTGTACCTGTCCTGGGAGTGTTTGATGGGGGCAGTGTAGAGGGAGCTTTACTCTGCATTGATGTGCCATTCCCTAGTTGCCTCTGAGGTTTATTACAGTTGAGTCTACGTTACTTGGTCGCTAAGGGTAACTGAAAGTTAACCAAATTACTGAAAATGTACAGAACAAGATCAGACCATTCGGTCATTCTGCCTTGTGCTGGTGTGCCTGGCACGCCCCCCCCCCCCCCCCCCCACAACCCCTCTCCATCTCACCCTCTCAGCATCTCCTTCTATTCCTCCCTCCCTCATGTGTTCATCCAGTTTACCCCCTTAAATGTCTCGACATTATTCACCTCGATTACTCCCCGTGGGAGCGAATCCCACATTCTCCCCACTCCCCGTGGGAGCGAGTCCCACATTCTCCCCACTCCCCGTGGGAGCGAGTCCCACATTCTCCCCACTCCCCGTGGGAGCGAGTCCCACATTCTCCCCGCTCCCCGTGGGAGCGAGTCCCACATTCTCCCCACTCCCCGTGGGAGCGAGTCCCACATTCTCCCCACTCCCCGTGGGAGCGAGTCCCACATTCTCCCCACTCCCCGTGGGAGCGAGTCCCACATTCTCCCCACTCCCCGTGGGAGTGAGTCCCACATTCTCCCCCACTCCCCATGGGAGTGAGTCCCACATTCTCCCCACTCCCCGTGGGAGTGAGTCCCACATTCTCCCCACTCCCCGTGGGAGCGAGTCCCACATTCTCCCCACTCCCCGTGGGAGCGAGTCCCACCTTCTCCCCACTCCCCGTGGGAGCGAGTCCCACATTCTCCCCCACTGCCCGTGGGAGTGAGTCCCACATTCTCCCCACTCCCCGTGGGAGTGAGTCCCACATTCTCCTCACTCCCCGTGGGAGTGAGTCCCACATTCTCCCCACTCCCCGTGGGAGTGAGTCCCACATTCTCCCACTCCCTGTGGGAGTGAGTCCCACATTCTCCCCACTCCCCATGGGAAGGGTTAACAGATTGAAGAGAGTGGGAAAGTATCTGTGAGTTTCCCACTCTCTGTCTGTCTGCACGAGGCAGTCCAGAGGAAGTGTAAGAGTATATTTAGTGCACGATAAAAATAGACAGATTCGCATCTGTTTTATATTTCCTCCACGAATAATTGCAAGGTTTCAGCAACTACTGGCAGCTGCCTCCAACAGTACGATTATAAAAAGCACAGCTCAGATTTACCGAGTTTAGACAGAGGCCATTCAGCCACCGTCCCTATCCTGACTTCACCAAAGAGCTAGCGGCACTCCCTCAGTACTGACCCTCTGACAGTGCAGCACTCCCTCAGTACTGACCCTCTGACAGTGCGGCACTCCCTCAGTACTGACCCTCTGACAGTGCAGCACTCCCTCAGTACTGACCCTCTGACAGTGCGGCACTCCCTCAGTACTGACCCTCTGACAGTGCAGCACTCCCTCAGTACTGACCCTCTGACAGTGCGGCACTCCCTCAGTACTGACCCTCTGACAGTGCGGCACTCCCTCGGTACTGACCCCCTGACAGTGCAGCACTCCCTCAGTACTGACCCTCTGACAGTGCAGCACTCCCTCAGTACTGACCCTCTGACAGTGCAGCACTCCCTCAGTACTGACCCTCTGACAGTGCGGCATTCCCTCAGTACTGACCCTCTGACAGTGCGGCACTCCCTCAGTACTGACCCTCTGACAGTGCAGCACTCCCTCAGTACTGACCCTCTGACAGTGCGGCACTCCCTCAGTACTGACCCTCTGACAGTGCAGCACTCCCTCAGTACTGACCCTCTGACAGTGCAGCACTCCCTCAGTACTGACCCTCTGACAGTGCGGCACTCCCTCAGTACTGACCCTCTGACAGTGCGGCACTCCCTCAGTACTGACCCTCTGACAGTGCGGCACTCCCTCAGTACTGACCCTCTGACAGTGCGGCACTCCCTCAGTACTGACCCTCTGACAGTGCGGCACTCCCTCAGTACTGACCCTCTGACAGTGCGGCACTCCCTCAGTACTGACCCTCTGACAGTGCGGCACTCCCTCAGTACTGACCCTCTGACAGTGCGGCACTCCCTCAGTACTGACCCTCTGACAGTGCGGCACTCCCTCAGTACTGACCCTCTGACAGTGCGGCACTCCCTCAGTACTGACCCTCTGACAGTGCGGCACTCCCTCAGTACTGACCCTCTGACAGTGCAGCACTCTCTCAGTACTGACCCTCTGACAGTGCGGCACTCCCTCAGTACTGCCCCTCTGACAGTGCGGCACTCCCTCAGTACTGACCCTCTGACAGTGCGTCACTCGCTCAGTACTGACCCTCTGACAGTGCAGCACCCCCTCAGTACTGACCCTCTGACAGTGCAGCACTCCCTCAGTACTGACCCTCTGACAGTGCGGCTCCCTCAGTACTGACCCTCTGACAGTGCGGCACTCCCTCAGTACACTCAGTACTGACCCTCTGACAGTGCGGCACTCCCGCAGTACTGACCCTCTGACAGTGCAGCACTCCCTCAGTACTGACCCTCTGACAGTGCGGCACTCCCTCAGTACTGACCCTCTGACAGTGCAGCACTCCCTCAGTACTGACCCTCTGACAGTGCGGCACTCCCTCAGTACTGACCCTCTGACAGTGCGGCACTCCCTCAGTACACTCAGTACTGACCCTCTGACAGTGCGGCACTCCCGCAGTACTGACCCTCTGACAGTGCGGCACTCCCTCAGTACTGACCCTCTGACAGTGCAGCACTCCCTCAGTACTGACCCTCTGACAGTGCAGCACTCCCTCAGTACTGACCCTCTGACAGTGCAGCACTCCCTCAGTACTGACCCTCTGACAGTGCGGCACTCCCTCAGTACTGACCCTCTGACAGTGCGGCACTCCCGCAGTACTGACCCTCTGACAGTGCAGCGCGCCCTCAGTACTGACCCTCTGACAGTGCAGCACTCCCTCAGTACTGACCCTCTGACAGTGCAGCATTCCCTCAGTACTGACCCTCTGACAATGCAGCACTCCCTCAGTACTGACCCTCCGACAATGCAGCACTCCCTCAGTACTGACCCTCCGACAGTGCGCCGCTCCCTTTAGTATCCCACTGGAATGGTTATAGTGATTCAGGTCTCTGGAGTTGGACTATGAAGAAGCGACAACCTTCCGAGTCAGAGGTGAGGGTTCTAACCCCCTGGTCCGTGGCCATTACGGACAGCGCCCTTCAAAACCTGACATCCTTTTGCACTCAATCCCCTCAGATCTGTGTCAGATTTGAATCGGCCACTGGACGTGAATGAGTTCCAATTCACAGGTTAGTGTAATCAGTCTCTGAAAAAAACATAATCATAAATGATACACGCAAACCCTCTTGTGCAAGAAGCTTAGCAATATTGGGATGGACCATTTGAAAAAAAAAACCCCAAGATCTTTCATTATTACTTTAGGTTTAACACCTCAAACCAAAGGGGCTTTTTTTTTCCTGCCATTTGCTGTTTTGCTCCTCCTAATCGGCAGTTTTGAATCCAGGAGTTGTACCTCTAGGTGCCTCAGGGACTGAGGGGGAGGGGGATTAAAGACCCACACTGCCCCTCCGACACGGCCCACAGAGGATTCCACACAAAAGGGGTAATAGAACTGGTCCTTTATTCAACAAGAAACTATTTACACGCTGTACACAGGTCCCAGTCGGGAGCTCTCCTCCTGACTTGCACAGGGGCCGAGCTTTTATCGCAGTGTGTGTGTTTGTGTGTGTCCTTGGCCGGGGGTCCCGTGCCCCTCCAGCGGGGAAGCTCCCCCTCGACGAGACTCAGGGGGAGCCTAAGTGTCCCGGGACCCCTCGGCCTCCTGAGGGCTGTCCCATTTTGGTTCTCGTTTCACTGGGATCTTCCACCAAAGACGGAGCTGAATCGGTGCGGAAGCAACAAGGTCCTGGTAAAAATCCCCGAAAGCAGTAACATTGTGCCCCCCCCCCACGATTAACCTCCCCCGCATTCCTCTCTGTGGCCGATCCCAAACCTTGGCAATTCCTCTCCGCTTTCCAGTCTGAATCTCCCGCGTTAACTCCCATCTCCCCAATCCAGCGTCCAGAATTAAACCAAACGAGCTGCCTCTCCCCGATCGTTACCTCCACGGGGTCTTTGCTTTTTCCTCCCTTGTTCGAAGTTTCCGGAAGTTGAAACAGCGGCCACCCGGCCCGTCGCCTGCCGTGCTAGCCCTTTCAGAAGGGCCACCTCACTTCGCCACTCCGACTGAGGGTGCAGCGTTCGAAACGCGAGTCGGAGGCATATTTTGAGATGGGTGGTTGAGGAGGGGGGGGGGGGGGGGCTGAGGAGTGGGGTGCGGGGGGGGGGAGCTGGGAAGAGATTCGTCATCCAACATTCAGCTGATAAATATATCCGGCAGTAACATTCGCAGAGGCCTTGTCGCCCGTCTCCCAAAGGTCCCAAGGCTTTGTGCGCTGGACATGCACAGACTCGGCAAAGGCGGGCGGAATTCCCAGTTAATCCCACGGTGAGGGTGGGGGGGGGGGGAGGTGGAGGAACATGTCGAAGTGGGTCAGGGCGGCCTGGTTTACGAGGTGCACCCTCCCGTGGCCTCCCCGCTGACCAGGGCGACCCCCTCGGGGCCGGGCAGGCCCTGGACGGCAGCTGGGGGGCTGGATTTGGTGGGCAGCAGCAGCGTAGCCCTCACCAGCCACTCCAGGGTCCCCTTCAGGTCCCAGAGGCAGCAGGGGAACCGTCGCGAGGTGCGCTCCCACAGCTCCTCCTTGCGCAGGCCGTAGATGACGGGGCTGACGCACTGGGCCAGGCTGAAGAAGGCGAAGTTGAGCACCTCGAAGAGGGACTTGGTGCCTGGGTCGAGCTTGCCCGCCTGAGCCACCAGGTGGAGGATGAAGTTGATGAAGGTGGGGATGATGTAGACGGCCAGTTGCACCCCGTGCATGAGGATGGTGCTGCGCGCCCTCTTGTTCCGCCGGTTCATCACGCCAATCCGCCTGCCCTCCGCCAGAATCTTGTAGTAACTGTACAGAATGAGCACGGTGCAGATACAGATCAGCAGGATCTTCGACGTCTGCTTCATGTTGTAGCTGGAATGCAGGTTGGAGGCTTCACACCTGGTGCTGCCCCGGAGCCCCGGCTCCGACATCATGTGCTGGGACACAAGCGCGAGTGGGATGGCGGCCGAGACCACCCAGGTCAGGCTGCTGAGGGCCCAGACCCTGCTCTGGGTGCAGAAGGAGCTGTACTTGAGGGGGTGGCAGATGGCCAGGTAGCGATCCACCGCCATTACCGTCAGAGTCAGGAGGATGGTGGAGCCGCTGATCATCAAGAACAAGAGGAGGGTCAGGCAGGAGGCAGCGGACATGACGGCCCCCAGGTATATCAGCAGGTAGAAAGTGCTGCTCAGGCCAAAGTAGATCAGTCCAGATACCAGAAGGTGGAAAAGCAAGACGAACCTGGCCTGGGATCGCAGGCGGTCTTCGCTCAGGATAGTGCAGTCAATGACGAGGTTGAAGAAAGCCAACAAAACGAAGGAGGTGACAGAAGCAAAGACTCTGATTTCGATAAATTGCCCCTCACTCGACGTCTCATTCCTTGATTCATTCATCCTCAAATGCTTAAGCGCACCCCGGTGTCTGACATAACCGTATCATCGATCGGAGCTCCCTCGAAACTACAACGGACCTCTCCTCCCCTCGCTGACTGGCGAGTACTCTCTCTCTCTCTCCCTCCTCTCTCTCTCACACACACACACACACACACAAACTCACAGAGTTTCCGTTCTCAAACCACAGCAGAGCAAACTTAAAAAGACAGAACTTAACTCTTTCGTTGACTCACCAGCACTGTGCTGTGGGGCGCCTGCTTGACTATTTGCCGCGCCCTTGATTTCAGGAACGGGGAGGAAAATGAGGTCTTTGTCCCTCGCCGTTGACACCATATCGCACGGGGAAGGCCACGCACCCGCTTGGCATGCGCCATCAGAGGTGTGGGCAACAGAAATCTTATTCACTCTTTCGCCGGGATGTGACTGGGCCAATTGCCCCTGAACAGGGTCGCTCGTTTGGCCAATTTGTCACGTGTAGGCCAGAACAGGTAAGGACGGCCGATTTCCTTTGCTAAAGGAACATCAGCGAACCCGATCAGTTTTTACAACAATTGCTGACCGTTTCCTGGCCACCATTACTGAGACTGACTTTACAATTCCAGATGTCGATTGGTTGCATATAAATTGCACCGTCTGCCATCGGCGGGATTTGAACCTGCAGCCCGGGGATCCTTCGCCTGGGCCTCTGAGCTACTAGGTCAATGGCATTATCACTGAGCCTCTGGGACTGGAAGCAACGAGGAGGTGGCTGAACGCGGGGACCAACGTGAGGCGGGAGGCCTCCAACATGGGACCTGAGGTGGCCCCATTGCCCGTCTCAACAAAAGCAGCTCTCCCTCCCCCCCCCCCCCCCCACCCCGTTCATCCTGTCGAGGCCCTTTGCCTAGCGAAGCGAAGGAGGGCGGAGTCAGGTCGCTGGGGATCTTTATGCCCCATCGCAATGGTGGGTGGATAAACGCGATTGTGGTATTTGTAGAGGATAGGTTTGCAGGCCACGAAGGTACAAACAAGCAAGAGCTTTATTGGAAAGGTGTTTTCACACAGGCTGTTGGGATAGGGTGCCCGTTTGCCCGCGCAAACGGCCAATGACGCTATCGACACATCGGACTCTTCGAGTGACCAACGAGGAAGAAACGGGTACGCTGTCCTCCCCCCCCCCCTTTCCACCAGATGCTGCAGCAGTGAAACAAACACGTGTGGTTGTCAGCGAACCGCAGGCGAGTCTCTCCGTCTTGGCTGCAACCTCTGGTGTACCTTTGGTTTAGTTTGGACGTCATCTGTGGTCGTCTCAGCCAGAGTCGACATTGTGCTTGCAGGTTGAGTAGGTGTTGAACTGGGGCAACTCTCTCCCTCAGTCAGCTCCGGTATCGTCAACCTCTCAGGAATGTCTCCATTTTCCTTTGGCACGGTCTGTTCTGGACACTCGGTTGACTTTGCCCACGGCAAACTGATTCTAGTTGCTGGGATGAATTAAATTGTTATTTATATTGTTTTTTATTCATTCAGGGGATGCGAGCGTCACTGGCTAGGCTATTGCCCATCCCTAATTGCCCTTGACGATAGGCCATTGCAGAGGGCTATTAAGAGTTAACCATATTGCTTGTGTAGTAACGTTATTAAAAATCCTGGGTTTAAATACATGTAGAGTAGACAGTATGTCTGCTAAAGCAGTGATTAAGGGGTCATAAAGGTGAGGTAATCACTGATTCGAAACTTGTTTACAGAGAAATGGCTAATGAAACGTTGTTCCTGTTTATTTATGGTCAGGAGGTTCCAAGGGGTGTCGATAGTTTAGGCTGTGATTGTGGTTAAGCATCTTAGTGGAAGGAGACTGGAGAATGCCTTATGCTTGGGATACAGATGACGTAATTAATGGGAGGAGCCAGGTCTGCCTGTAGTTTTGTAATCTGCTGTAAGATGTCATGTTAAACAGAAGTTTGACTGGGGCTGGTTGAGCAGAGAGCTAAATAGCTGGATTTTTAGACCAGTGCAGGCCAGCAGCGCGGGTTCAATCCCGTTACCAGCCTCCCTTAGTGTGGCGACTAGGGGCTTTTCACAGTAACTTCATTTGAAGCCTACTTGCGACAATAAGCGATTTTCATTTTCAAGTTTGCCATCAGACTTTAGCCCGACCAGACAGGAGGATTTTCAGCTGGTCCCTGGAAGGGTCTCGCTCCGAAGGTCTGCTCAGAGAAGCAAATAACCCAGATTGTTAACTTTATTTATAAGTGCCATTTGAACTGTATTGGGTTGCTTAATTGGAATATAGAGCGACAGGTACAGATAGGGAAGTGAAGTTTGATTCCCCTTTTATTTAAGAACTGTTTTAACTGTAAATTGTAAAACTATTTCTGTGTTGCTGATGTGATTGACTCTGTGTTTAAATTAAAGTTTGTTTTGGGCGGCAAGGTGGCACAGTGGTTAGCACTGCTACCTCACGAGGACCCGGGTTCGATCCCGGCCCTGGGTCGCTGTCCGTGTGGAGTTTGCACATTCTCCCCGTGTTTGCGTGGGTCTCACCCCCACAACCCAAAAAAGCATTTATTACCCATCATTAATTGCCTTGAGGGGGGGGCAATTAAGAGTCAACCCCATTGTTGTGTGTCTGGAGTGACATGTAGGCCAGACCAGACAAAGATAGCAGATTTCCTTCCCTAAAGGACATTAGTGGACCTGATGGGTTTTTAACCACAATCGACAACGGTTTCGTGATCACAGTTAGACTTTCAATTCCTGATTTTTTATTGAATTCATATTTCACCATCTGCAGTGGCGGGAATTGAACCTGGGACCCCAGAGTACTCTGGGCCTCTGGATTACTAGTCCAGTGAAAATACCATTGCGCCACCGCCTCCCCTGTGGCTTGATTTAAAGTGCTCAATTCCTTAATTTAAAATACCCTATTTTAATCGGGCCTAAATTTAAGGCTTGCTAGGTTACCACATTGCCAGTGACAGGTAAACCGTTAAATTCCAGGTTGAGTGGGCCTTATCAAATCAAAAGGAAATTGAGTGAGGTGAGTTACTTGATGAGAACGGCAGATAGAAGGAAAACTCAAAGAGTGTTGCCACATTAATATGCTCAAAAGGTATTTTGATCAGGAAGGGAAACAGGAGGGTGTGTGAGTCGTTATAACTACTAAAAACGAGAAAAGATAAATCCAGACGATTCCATTCCTCGAGTTAGATTAGACAATGAGGCAGTAATAAGAAATTTGAGGGGTTCGGGTCAGTGACATGGTGTGGTGGTATGATTAGCATAGCTGCCTGCCATTGGTGCAGAACACCGGCTTACCATTGGCCCTGGTCGGTCATGTGCCTCTCGACCGGTTGGTTGAGACCAGTCATGTGACGGCTCCCCGATTGGTCGAGAGGCTGAGTTAACCCCGCCTCCAGGGCGGGGTATAAATACCCAGTACGCCCGGCGGTCGTCCTTCTACTGTAATCGACCGCAGGGCTAACATCTAGTAGATTAAAGCCGTACTTTTGTTCAGCAACTCGTCTCGCGTTCAATTGATGGTACATCACATGGCACGGTTTCTTAGGCTAGAGAAAATTAAGTTCGCCTTAAGGGGTTCGCTCGGAGGTGGCAGCCGTTCCTTCAAGGAGAATCGACCGTCTGCAGGGTGGGGGCTGGAGGGTGGGGGAGGGGGGGGCATGGAAGTGACGACTAAGGGCAGATAATCTAATGAATGGGTAGTTGGGGTCTAGCGCTGGGGGGGGAGTTGGGTCTGTCATTGTGGGGTTTTAATGTGCGATGGATTTCTTTATTGTTTAGAATGTTAAAATTATAAATGCCTCAATAAAATATTTTCTATTAAAAAGAAAAGAAATTTGGAAGAATTCATATTTGCTCGTAGTCCGGTATCTTTTACTGCCTGGAGTGTAGCAGCTAAACCTCTTCTTCATTCTTTCCAATAACTAAGATTGTCGGGATTGCCCGCTGTCGGGATTCTCTCCCGTCGGGATTCTCCGCTGTCGGGATTCCCCCCTGTCGGGATTCTCCGCTGTCGGGATTCCCCGCTGTCGGGATTCTCTCCTGTCGGGATTCTCTCCTGTCGGGATTCTCCGCTGTCGGGATTCTCCGCTGTCGGGATTCTCTCCTGTCGGGATTCTCCGCTGTCGGGATTCTCTCCTGTCGGGATTCTCCGCTGTCGGGATTCTCTCCTGTCGGGATTCTCCGCTGTTGGGATTCTCTCCTGTCGGGATTCTCTCCTGTCGGGATTCTCCGCTGTCGGGATTCTCCGCTGTCGGGATTGTCCGCTGTCGGGATTCTCTCCTGTCGGGATTCTCCGCTGTCGGGATTCTCTCCTGTCGGGATTCTCTCCTGTCGGGATTCCCCGCTGTCAGGATTCTCCGCTGTCGGGATTCTCTCCCGTCGGGATTCTCTCCTGTCGGGATTCTCCGCTGTCGGGATTCTCCGCTGTCGGGATTCTCTCCTGTCGGGATTCCCCGCTGTCGGGATTCTCCGTTAGCGGGATTCCCTCCTGTCGGGATTCTCCGCTGTCGGGATTGTCCGCTGTCAGGATTCTCCGCTGTCAGGATTCTCCGTTAGCGGGATTCTCTCCTGTCGGGATTCTCTCCTGTCGGGATTCTCTCCTGTCGGGATTCTCCGCTGGCGGGAGTCTCTGTTCCGCCAGTAACGCACCCATGCCCGGTGATTTCCCGACGGTGTAGGGCTTCCCACATTGGGAAACCCCATTGGCCGTCTGGCGCGACGTAGAATCCTGTCCAGTGGGAGCACTGCACTCCCTTTAGTCCGCTGAGAATGTGATCTAATAATAATAATAATCTATTATTGTCACAAGTCGGCTTACATTAACATTGCAATGAAGTTACTGTGAAAAGCCCCTAGTCGCCACATTCCGGCGCCTGTTCGGGTACGCAGAGGGAGAATTCAGAATGTCCAATTCACCTGACAGCACGTCTTTTGGGACTTGTGGGAGGGAACCGGAGCACCCGGAGGAAACCCACGCAGACACGGGGGAGAACGTGCAGACTCCACACAGACAGTCACCCAAGCCGGGAATCGAACCCGGGATCCTGGAGCTGTGAAGCAACAGTGCTAACCGTATCTATGGCACCTTGGAAGAACGTTGGTGTGGTGCGATGCCAAATGGAACTCTTTTATATCTGAATAGCCCTTTGTCTGTCAGGATTGCCAAATATTGTTGTGAATCTGGATCCACATTTACCTGGTAATAAGCTTGACTGAGGTGACCTTTACGGAATCGATGGCCTTCAGCCAACCCAGCAGATAAATCATCAATTAAATTGGTAGTGACTTGAAAATCGCCTTTTAAATTGGCAGAAGTGAAGGTTGTAATCATCCATGATTCCAGAGAGTCCGAGGGAAATACTGCAGTCAGCAGGTGGGATAGCAACGCTTGGGCATGTGGGAAATTTCAACGGGTCAAAGGGAGAAATGTTGACCGACATCGATCACACGTCAAATGACAATGTCAGTGGGCGGCACGGGGGCGCAGTGGGTTAGCACTGCTGCCTCACGGCGCCGAGGTCCCGGGTTCGATCCCGGCTCTGGGTCACTGTCCGTGTGGAGTTTGCACATTCTCCCCGTGTCTGCGTGGGTCTCACCCCCACAACCCAAAAGGAGATGTGCAGGGTAGGTGGATTGGCCAGGCTAAATTGCCCCTTAATTGGAAAAAATGAATTGGGTATTCTAAAATATTTTTTTAAATGACAATGGCAGTGAATTGGATTCAGCTGACAGGTGAAATTCCTCCATAAGTGATTCCACACGGAAGTTTGTCAAAGATAAAATCTGGAGAGAGCCAGGTTCTAAGAACTGCGAGATCGAAGGTGATCTGAAGAGAAAGGAGTGCGAATCTGATAGAGGTGACAGCGGTGAAGAGTCAGACGAGAGTTCTGAATCCGATTTGGGTTCGGATTATGCAGTAACGATGAACAGAAGTTGCCGCATAGATCTGTCACGAACTGATCTCGAACAAATGCCGAGTAATTCTTCCAAAGCTAGGAACGAAGACAGCAAATCGGAAGACAAAAGCGAATCGGACTTTTCTAATATCAATTTGACACGGCCTCTTGCAGTAAACCCATTGCCATCTGCTTCACGTGCAGGTATTTCCCAGAGCTCGCCTGTTTTGACGGACAATATTCATGATAGCACGCCGTCGGTTAGACAGGACGAGGACAGCAAGGATGGTGAAGTGGCACCAAGCCAACCGCCGATTAACCCACATCCATGTCGAGGTGCACAGTGTCTCTTTAAGGTGAAGGAAGCAAATAGCAGAAGGAGACGAAATGATTAGCAATCAATTCCTTTTGAAAAATGAAATGAAAATGAAAATCGCTTATTGTCACGAGTCGGCTTCAAATGAAGTTACTGTGAAAAGCCCCTAGTCGCCACATTCCGGCGCCTGTTCGGGGAGGCTGGTACGGGAATTTTGGGGATTAAGGGGGGAAGGTGGATGGAGAACCATGTGTGAACCAGAAATGTTCATGGAGCCAATAAGGTGCTTTCCTCCGGTTCTGAAAGTAAAGAACAATTGAAATCTGTAAACGCAAATTGTTTCAATCCCTGTTACCAAACGGAAATTAGGGCTGTGAATATGAAAACACGGAGGTGAAGCACGGTGCAGATACAGCCAACCAGCTCTGAGAGAATTAAACCATCAGTCTACTTGTCACTCAACTTAACCACGTGAAGGAAGAGAGAGAATGTTAAGCCGGAGGAGTCGAAGAGCGTTTAATCAGTTAAAATTGAGCCAGATATTTCCCTCAGCGTCGACATAAGATCAGCGGCATTATCGGAGAGACAGGAAGAGACAGAAATGCAGAAGAAACCCATTCAGTAGCATCCTCTTTAATTTGGACAGTCAGGAATCTGACCGGGGGGGGGGGGGGGGGGGGGGCTGGCTGTCTTTGATTTTGAAGGGGGTAAAAACAAAGCATTGTTTGGAGAGATCAGAGGGAGTTCTGAAATCAAACATGCCAACCCATCAACAGAAGAAGAAGAGAAAGATATTGGAAGGATAAAGACAGAGTTGTAGGAAAACACCAGGGGGCACTCTGTTAGCCACTCATAGAACATAGGACAGTACAGCACAGAACAGGCCCTTCGGCCCTCAATGTTGTGCCGAGCCATGATCACTCTACTCAAACCACGTATCCACCCTACACCCGTAACCCAACAACCCCCCCTCCCTTAAACCTTACTTTTTAGGACACTACGGGCAATTTAGCATGGCCAATCCACCTAACCCGCACATCTTTGGACTGTGGGAGGAAACCGGAGCACCCGGAGGAAACCCACGCACATGATGTAGAAAAAGAAACTCTGAACCAATAAAGCCACATCCGTCTCTACTAAAACCATGGAGTCTGGTTCAGTTAGAGACTGAAATACAATGCACATTCGACATGTTGCGAAAACGATCGAAAACGCTGTGGTCCACACAAAGCCAATTAGAGTTTGAAAGATTGAATACCATGTAGCACGGTAGCATGGTGGTTAGCATAAATGCTTCACAGCTCCAGGGTCCCAGGTTCGGTTCCCGGCTGGGTCACTGTCTGTGCGGAGTCTGCACGTCCTCCCCGTGTGTGCGTGGGTTTCCTCCGGGTGCTCCGGTTTCCTCCCACAGTCCAAAGCTGTGCGGGTTAGGTGGATTGGCCATGCTAAATTGCCCGTAGTGTCCTTAAAAAGTAAGGTAAAAAGTAAGGGGGGTTGTTGTGTTACGGGTATAGGGTGGATACGTGGGGTTGAGTAGGGTGATCATGGCTCGGCACAACATCGAGGGCCGAAGGGCCTGTTCTGTGCTGTACTGTTCTATGTTCTATGTTCTATGTTAGTGGCCACCCCTGGTGTTATCAGACCATTTAAAGTGGCCACAGATGACAGTGCCCTGGGGCTAGGGGCAGTGCTACTACAAGAGGACGATGCAGGAATAGAGAGGCCAGTGGGCTATTTCCAGGGGGAAATAAACTCAGTCCGTGCCAAAGAAAGTATTCTACCACAGAAAAGGAAGCCTTAGCAGGGCTACTAGTCCTTCAGCACCTTGACATATACGTCAAACATGACAGTACACAAAGCTTAGTTGATGCAGCCCATAATTCACTTGCGTTTATAGGGAGGTTTCAAACCCGGAACGCAAGGTTATTCCGTTGGAGTTTATTGTTACAACAGTTTGATGTTAAACCTGTACACATTCCTGGGAATGGCAATGTGATTGTGGATGTTTTGTCACATGTCTACGGGCTGACTAATTACTTATGTAGAGACGGGGAAGGGAACTTGTATAATGGGGATGGATTGGGTCGTTAGGTGCGTGTGATTTATGTCTTGCATAACTCATAATGAATGTCCTAAAAGGCCAAACTCTGCCGGTAACAGGCGGTGATTGAATTATGTCCCAGTGGAATGCTTTTCAGAGTCACAGGGAGTTTCGGTTTTGAGTCTTGCAGTGCAGAGAGAGAACCGACTATCTCTCTCTCTCCTGAAAACCTGCTGTGAGTGACGTCTCTCTTCAGAAAACCTGCTGTGGGTGCCGTCTATCTTCAGAAATCCTGCTGTGGGTGCCGTCTATCTTCAGAAAACCTGCTGTGAGTGACGTCTCTCGTCAGAAAGCCTGTGAATGCCGTCTATCGTCAGAAAGCCTGTGAATGCCGTCTATCGTCAGAAAGCCTGTGGGTGCCGTCTATCGTCAGAAAGCCTGTGGGTGCCGTCTCTCTTCAGAAAGCCTGTGGCTGCTGGTGAATTATGAGTACTGCATTTCTAAACCACAAAGAACCTGAATGAATGAATCTGCACAGGAGACCATTCCAGGCTGCAAATAAAGACTTTAATCTGCAAGTTTGTTGTGAAGAATGTGTGCTAAAAACCGTCATCTTAAACAAAGGCTCTTTTCTCCTACACTTACGATCCCTTTTCCATCGCCCTGTGTTTGTTTGTCTTGTGTGCGGGTATAGAGGGTGGCAGCAAGGTAGAGTGGGGAATTCGTCGTCAGTTAATAGTTAACCTGTTGTCTTTGCTGCACAGTTCATTATAGTCATTGTTATTAATAAACAGTTATTGTGTTTAAAGTTACAAACCGGGTTAGTGTAATTATTGGGCAGCCAGGGGCCAAAGGTTTGGGGTATTTTAATGAGAATTACTGGATAATTCACTTGTGTTGCGACCCTGGGATTAGTGGGGCTGGAATTGATTGTAACTTGCTCAGGGCATCGTAACTGGACCGACAGACACTGGGTAACACAGAGTCCGACAGACACTGGGTAACACACAGTCTGATAGACACTGGGTAACACACAGTCCGACAGACACTGGGTAACACACAGTCCGACAGACACTGGGTAACACACAGTCTGACAGACACTGGGTAACACACAGTCTGACAGACACTGGGTAACACACAGTCTGATAGACACTGGGTAACACACAGTCTGACAGACACTGGGTAACACACAGTCTGATAGACACTGGGTAACACACAGTCTGATAGACACTGGGTAACACACAGTCTGACAGACACTGGGTAACACACAGTCTGATAGACACTGGGTAACACACAGTCTGACAGACACTGGGTAACACACAGTCTGATAGACACTGGGTAACACACAGTCTGACAGACACTGGGTAACACACAGTCTGATAGACACTGGGTAACACACAGTCTGACAGACACTGGGTAACGCACAGAGTCCGATAGACACTGGGTAACACACAGTCTGATAGACACTGGGTAACGCACAGAGTCCGATAGACACTGGGTAACACACAGTCTGATAGACACTGGGTAACACACAGTCTGACAGACACTGGGTAACACACAGTCTGATAGACACTGGGTAACACACAGTCTGACAGACACTGGGTAACGCACAGAGTCCGATAGACACTGGGTAACACACAGTCTGATAGACACTGGGTAACACACAGTCTGACAGACACTGGGTAACGCACAGTCTGACAGACACTGGGTAACACACAGTCTGACAGACACTGGGTAACACACAGTCTGATAGACACTGGATAACACACAGTCCGATAGACACTGGATAACGCACAGAGTCCGACAGACACTGGGTAACACACAGTCTGACAGACACTGGGTAACGCTCAGTCTGATAGACACTGGGTAACACACAGTCTGATAGACACTGGGTAACACACAGTCTGACAGACACTGGGTAACACACAGTCTGACAGACACTGGGTAACACACAGTCTGATAGACACTGGGTAACACACAGTCTGATAGACACTGGGTAACACACAGTCTGATAGACACTGGGTAACGCACAGTCTGACAGACACTGGGTAACACACAGTCTGACAGACACTGGGTAACACACAGTCTGATAGACACTGGGTAACACACAGTCTGATAGACACTGGGTAACGCACAGTCTGATAGACACTGGGTAACACACAGTCTGATAGACACTGGGTAACGCACAGAGTCCGACAGACACTGGGTAACACACAGTCTGATAGACACTGGGTAACGCACAGTCTGATAGACACTGGGTAACACACAGTCTGATAGACACTGGGTAACACACAGTCTGATAGACACTGGGTAACACACAGTCTGATAGACACTGGGTAACACACAGTCTGACAGACACTGGGTAACGCACAGTCTGACAGACACTGGGTAACACACAGTCTGACAGACACTGGGTAACGCTCAGTCTGATAGACACTGGGTAACACACAGTCTGACAGACACTGGGTAACACACAGTCTGACAGACACTGGGTAACACACAGTCTGACAGACACTGGGTAACACACAGTCTGACAGACACTGGGTAACGCTCAGTCTGATAGACACTGGGTAACACACAGTCTGACAGACACTGGGTAACACACAGTCTGATAGACACTGGGTAACACACAGTCTGATAGACACTGGGTAACACACAGTCTGATAGACACTGGGTAACACACAGTCTGACAGACACTGGGTAACACACAGTCTGACAGACACTGGGTAACACACAGTCTGATAGACACTGGGTAACACACAGTCTGATAGACACTGGGTAACACACAGTCTGATAGACACTGGGTAACGCACAGAGTCCGACAGACACTGGGTAACACACAGTCTGACAGACACTGGGTAACACACAGTCTGATAGACACTGGGTAACACACAGTCTGATAGACACTGGGTAACACACAGTCTGACAGACACTGGTAACACACAGTCTGATAGACACTGGGTAACGCACAGTCTGATAGACACTGGGTAACACACAGTCTGATAGACACTGGGTAACACACAGTCTGATAGACACTGGGTAACACACAGTCTGACAGACACTGGGTAACGCACAGTCTGATAGACACAGGGTAACGCACAGTCTGACAGACACTGGGTAACACACAGTCTGATAGACACTGGGTAACACACAGTCTGATAGACACTCGGTAACGCACAGTCTGACAGACACTGGGTAACGCACAGTCTGATAGACACTGGGTAACACGCAGTCTGATAGACACTGGGTAACACACAGTCTGATAGACACTGGGTAACACGCAGTCTGATAGACACTGGGTAACACACAGTCTGATAGACACTGGGTAACACACAGTCTGACAGACACTGGGTAACACACAGTCTGATAGACACTGGGTAACACACAGTCTGACAGACACTGGGTAACACACAGTCTGATAGACACTGGGTAACACACAGTCTGACAGACACTGGGTAACACACAGTCTGATAGACACTGGGTAACACACAGTCTGATAGACACTGGGTAACACACAGTCTGATAGACACTGGGTAACACACAGTCTGATAGACACTGGGTAACGCACAGTCTGACAGACACTGGGTAACGCACAGTCTGATAGACACTGGGTAACACGCAGTCTGATAGACACTGGGTAACGCACAGAGTCCGACAGACACTGGGTAACACACAGTCTGATAGACACTGGGTAACACACAGTATGATAGACACTGGATAACGCACAGTCTGATAGACACTGGGTAACACACAGTCTGATAGACACTGGGTAACACACAGTCTGATAGACACTGGGTAACACACAGTCTGATAGACACTGGGTAACACACAGTCTGATAGACACTGGGTAACACACAGTCTGATAGACACTGGGTAACACACAGTCTGACAGACACTGGGTAACACACAGTCTGATAGACACTGGGTAACGCACAGTCTGACAGACACTGGGTAACACACAGTCTGATAGACACTGGGTAACACACAGTCTGATAGACACTGGGTAACGCACAGAGTCCGATAGACACTGGGTAACACACAGTCTGACAGACACTGGGTAACGCACAGTCTGATAGACACTGGGTAACACACAGTCTGATAGACACTGGGTAACACACAGTCTGACAGACACTGGGTAACACACAGTCTGACAGACACTGGGCAACACACAGTCCGACAGACACTGGGTAACGCACAGTCTGACAGACACTGGGTAACACACAGTCTGACAGACACTGGGTAACGCACAGTCTGACAGACACTGGGTAACACACAGTCTGATAGACACTGGGTAACACACAGTCTGACAGACACTGGGAAACACACAGAGTCCGACAGACACTGGGTAACACACAGTCTGACAGACACTGGGTAACACACAGTCTGATAGACACTGGGTAACACACAGTCTGACAGACACTGGGTAACACACAGTCTGATAGACACTGGGTAACACACAGTCTGACAGACACTGGGTAACACACAGTCTGACAGACACTGGGTAACACACAGTCTGATAGACACTGGGTAACGCACAGTCTGATAGACACTGGGTAACACACAGTCTGATAGACACTGGGTAACGCACAGTCTGATAGACACTGGGTATCACACAGTCTGATAGACACTGGGTAACACACAGTCTGATAGACACTGGGTAACACACAGTCTGATAGACACTGGGTAACACACAGTCTGATAGACACTGGGTAACACACAGTCTGATAGACACTGGGTAACACACAGTCTGATAGACACTGGGTAACGCACAGAGTCCGACAGACACTGGGTAACGCACAGTCTGATAGACACTGGGTAACGCACAGTCTGACAGACACTGGGTAACACACAGTCTGATAGACACTGGGTAACACACAGTCTGACAGACACTGGGTAACACACAGTCTGAGAGACACTGGGTAACACACTGTCTGACAGACACTGGGTAACGCACAGTCTGACAGACACTGGGTAACACACAGTCTGATAGACACTGGGTAACGCACAGTCTGACAGACACTGGGTAACACACAGTCTGATAGACACTGGGTAACACACAGTCTGACAGACACTGGGTAACACACAGTCTGAGAGACACTGGGTAACACACTGTCTGACAGACACTGGGTAACACACAGTCTGACAGACACTGGGTAACACACAGTCTGACAGACACTGGGTAACACACAGTCTGATAGACACTGGGTAACACACTGTCTGACAGACACTGGGTAACACACAGTCTGACAGACACTGGGTAACACACAGTCTGATAGACACTGGGTAACACACTGTCTGACAGACACTGGGTAACACACAGTCTGATAGACACTGGGTAACGCACAGTCTGATAGACACTGGGTAACACACTGTCTGACAGACACTGGGTAACACACAGTCTGATAGACACTGGGTAACACACAGTCTGATAGACACTGGGTAACACACAGTCTGATAGACACTGGGTAACGCACAGTCTGATAGACACTGGGTAACGCACAGAGTCCGATAGACACTGGGTAACACACAGTCTGACAGACACTGGGTAACACACAGTCTGATAGACACTGGGTAACACACAGTCTGATAGACACTGGGTAACACACAGTCTGACAGACACTGGGTAACGCACAGTCTGACAGACACTGGGTAACACACAGTCTGACAGACACTGGGTAACGCACAGTCTGATAGACACTGGGTAACACACAGTCTGACAGACACTGGGTAACACACAGTCTGACAGACACTGGGTAACACACAGTCTGACAGATACTGGGTAACACACAGTCTGATAGACACTGGGTAACGCACAGTCTGACAGACACTGGGTAACACACAGTCTGACAGACACTGGGTAACACACAGTCTGATAGACACTGGGTAACACACAGTCTGACAGACACTGGGTAACACACAGTCTGATAGACACTGGGTAACGCACAGTCTGATAGACACTGGGTAACACACAGTCTGATAGACACTGGGTAACACACAGTCTGATAGACACTGGGTAACACACAGTCTGACAGACACTGGGTAACACACAGTCTGATAGACACTGGGTAACGCACAGTCTGATAGACACTGGGTAACACACAGTCTGACAGACACTGGGTAACGCACAGTCTGATAGACACTGGGTAACACACAGTCTGATAGACACTGGGTAACACACAGTCTGACAGACACTGGGTAACACACAGTCTGATAGACACTGGGTAACACACAGTCTGATAGACACTGGGTAACACACAGTCTGACAGACACTGGGTAGAACACAGTCTGACAGACACTGGGTAACACACAGTCTGATAGACACTGGGTAACACACAGTCTGACAGACACTGGGTAACACACAGTCTGATAGACACTTGGTAACACACAGTCTGATAGACACTGGGTAACACACAGTCTGACAGACACTGGGTAACACACAGTCTGATAGACACTGGGTAACGCACAGTCTGATAGACACTGGGTAACACACAGTCTGATAGACACTGGGTAACACACAGTCTGATAGACACTGGGTAACACACAGTCTGATAGACACTGGGTAACGCACAGTCTGATAGACACTGGGTAACACACAGTCTGATAGACACTGGGTAACGCACAGTCTGATAGACACTGGGTAACACACAGTCTGATAGACACTGGGTAACACACAGTCTGACAGACACTGGGAAACACACAGTCTGACAGACACTGGGTAACGCACAGAGTCCGACAGACACTGGGTAACACACAGTCTGATAGACACTGGGTAACGCACAGTCTGATAGACACTGGGTAACACACAGTCTGATAGACACTGGGTAACACACAGTCTGATAGACACTGGGTAACACACAGTCTGACAGACACTGGGTAACACACAGTCTGATAGACACTGGGTAACACACAGTCTGACAGACACTGGGTAACACACAGTCTGACAGACACTGGGTAACACACAGTCTGATAGTCACTGGGTAACACACAGTCTGACAGACACTGGGTAACACACAGTCTGACAGACACTGGGTAACGCACAGTCTGACAGACACTGGGTAACACACAGTCTGACAGACACTGGGTAACACACAGTCTGACAGACACTGGGTAACACACAGTCTGACAGACACTGGGTAACACACAGTCTGACAGATACTGGATAACACACAGTCTGATAGACACTGGGTAACACACAGTCTGATAGACACTGGGTAACGCACAGTCTGAGAGACACTGGGTAACACACAGTCTGATAGACACTGGGTAACGCACAGTCTGATAGACACTGGGTAACACACAGTCTGATAGACACTGGGTAACGCACAGTCTGATAGACACTGGGTAACACACAGTCTGATAGACACTGGGTAACACACAGTCTGACAGACACTGGGAAACACACAGTCTGACAGACACTGGGTAACGCACAGAGTCCGACAGACACTGGGTAACACACAGTCTGATAGACACTGGGTAACGCACAGTCTGATAGACACTGGGTAACACACAGTCTGATAGACACTGGGTAACACACAGTCTGATAGACACTGGGTAACACACAGTCTGACAGACACTGGGTAACACACAGTCTGATAGACACTGGGTAACACACAGTCTGACAGACACTGGGTAACACACAGTCTGACAGACACTGGGTAACACACAGTCTGATAGTCACTGGGTAACACACAGTCTGACAGACACTGGGTAACACACAGTCTGACAGACACTGGGTAACGCACAGTCTGACAGACACTGGGTAACACACAGTCTGACAGACACTGGGTAACACACAGTCTGACAGACACTGGGTAACACACAGTCTGACAGACACTGGGTAACACACAGTCTGACAGATACTGGATAACACACAGTCTGATAGACACTGGGTAACACACAGTCTGATAGACACTGGGTAACGCACAGTCTGAGAGACACTGGGTAACACACAGTCTGACAGACACTGGGTAACACACAGTCTGACAGACACAGGGTAACGCACAGTCTGACAGACACTGGGTAACGCACAGTCTGATAGACACTGGGTAACACACAGTCTGATAGACACTGGGTAACACACAGTCTGACAGACACTGGGTAACACACAGTCTGATAGACACTGGGTAACGCACAGTCTGATAGACACTGGGTAACGCACAGTCTGATAGACACTGGGTAACACACAGTCTGACAGACACTGGGTAACGCACAGTCTGACAGACACTGGGTAACACACAGTCTGACAGACACTGGGTAACACACAGTCTGATAGACACTGGGTAACACACAGTCCGATTTGGCTATTTGTGTTTTTTGGGTAACGTTCCTGTAAAATCTCAGGCCTGGGTTAAAGGTTTGTGTTTTTAACGGAAGGCACCATGATTTCAGATTGTAAATAAATCGGAGCGATGTTTATGTAGGTTTGCTGGGTAGCGGTGGGGGTGCGTTCGGGGAGCCGTGGTAGGCCGGCGTCAATCTGCTTCCTCTCAGGTTCCTTCCACGGGCCCTGTGATTGCTTCACTTCCTCCTGAGGCAGTGTCTCGGGCGACCCCGTGACTCACAGCTGCCCAGGGGATTGAGTGAGATGTCAAGCTGCTACTTGACCATCTTGGAGTGCGTGGGCGGCTGTCGATCTTTTGCCCAGTTAGCTGCCCTCTTGAGCTGAGTGCGCTGAGAATTGGCCCACAGTACAGTGAGCAGCACCAGCCCTCTGGATGACTGTTCAAGCAGCCAGTGTTTACGGGAGGAGCCAGGTTGGTGTGTGCCCGCTGGCTGGTATTTCTCGTGGGTTCTGGTACTGAAGCCGGGTCGAAGTCTGAAACCACACGTGTGATTGAAGCAGTCCCTGGAGCAGCAAACTGATCCCCAAATCTGCCCACCACAGGGGTTTGATGAAGCAAACCTCTTGCATCTTTCACACCATCAAGCATCACCTCCATGGCCTCCCTGGCCATGTAATCCCATTGACTCGGTCAGTCACTCTGTCCCCTCAGGCCTAAGACTGTGGCCTCAGTGTTGAGGGTCAGTACTGAGGGAGTGCCGCACTGTCAGAGGGTCAGTACTGAGGGAGTGCCGCACTGTCAGAGGGTCAGTACTGAGGGAGTGCCGCACTGTCAGAGGGTCAGTACTGAGGGAGTGCCGCACTGTCAGAGGGTCAGTACTGAGGGATCGCCGCACTGTCAGAGGGTCAGTACTGAGGGAGCGCCGCACTGTCAGAGGGTCAGTACTGAGGGAGTGCCGCACTGTCAGAGGGTCAGTACTGAGGGATGCCGCACTGTCAGAGGATCAGTACTGAGGGAGTGCCGCACTGTCAGAGGGTCAGTACTGAGGGAGTGCCGCACTGTCAGAGAGTCAGTACTGAGGGAGTGCTGCACTGTCAGAGGGTCAGTACTGAGGGAGTGCTGCACTGTCAGAGGGTCAGTACTGAGGGAGTGCCGCACTGTCAGAGGGTCAGTACTGAGGGAGTGCTGCACTGTCAGAGGGTCAGTACTGAGGGAGCGCCGCACTGTCAGAGGGTCAGTACTGAGGGAGCGCCGCACTGTCAGAGGGTCAGTACTGAGGGAGTGCAGCACTGTCAGAGGGTCAGTACTGAGGGAGTGCCGCACTGTCAGAGGGTCAGTACTGAGGGAGTGCTGCACTGTCAGAGGGTCAGTACTGAGGGAGTGCTGCACTGTCAGAGGGTCAGTACTGACGGAGTGCCGCACTGTCAGAGGGTCAGTACTGAGGGAGTGCTGCACTGTCAGAGGGTCAGTACTGAGGGAGTGCCGCACTGTCAGAGGGTCAGTACTGAGGGAGTGCTGCACTGTCAGAGGGTCAGTACTGAGGGAGCGCCGCACTGTCAGAGGGTCAGTACTGAGGGAGTGCCGCACTGTCAGAGGGTCAGTACTGAGGGAGTGCCGCACTGTCAGAGGGTCAGTACTGAGGGAGTGCCGCACTGTCAGAGGGTCAGTACTGAGGGAGTGCCGCACTGTCAGAGGGTCAGTACTGAGGGAGTGCTGCACTGTCAGAGGGTCAGTACTGAGGGAGTGCCGCACTGTCAGAGGGTCAGTACTGAGGGAGTGCCGCACTGTCAGAGGGTCAGTACTGAGGGAGCCGCACTGTCAGAGGGTCAGTACTGAGGGAGCTGCACTGTCAGAGGGTCAGTACTGAGGGAGTGCCGCACTGTCAGAGGGTCAGTACTGAGGGAGTGCCGCACTGTCAGAGGGTCAGTACTGAGGGAGTGCCGCACTGTCAGAGGGTCAGTACTGAGGGAGTGCCGCACTGTCAGAGGGTCAGTACTGAGGGAGTGCCGCACTGTCAGAGGGTCAGTACTGAGGGAGTGCTGCACTGTCAGAGGGTCAGTACTGAGGGAGTGCCGCACTGTCAGAGGGTCAGTACTGAGGGAGTGCCGCACTGTCAGAGGGTCAGTACTGAGGGAGTGCTGCACTGTCAGAGGGTCAGTACTGAGGGAGTGCCGCACTGTCAGAGGGTCAGTACTGAGGGAGTGCTGCACTGTCAGAGGGTCAGTACTGAGGGAGTGCCGCACTGTCAGAGGGTCAGTACTGAGGGAGTGCCGCACTGTCAGAGGGTCAGTACTGAGGGAGTGCCGCACTGTCAGAGGGTCAGTACTGAGGGAGCCGCACTGTCAGAGGGTCAGTACTGAGGGAGCCGCACTGTCAGAGGGTCAGTACTGAGGGAGTGCCGCACTGTCAGAGGGTCAGTACTGAGGGAGTGCCGCACTGTCAGAGGGTCAGTACTGAGGGAGCCGCACTGTCAGAGGGTCAGTACTGAGGGAGTGCCGCTCTGTCAGAGGGTCAGTGCTGAGGGAGTGCCGCACTGTCAGAGGGTCAGTACTGAGGGAGTGCCGCACTGTCAGAGGGTCAGTACTGAGGGAGTGCCGCACTGTCAGAGGGTCAGTGCTGAGGGAGTGCCGCACTGTCGGAGGTCCTGTGTTTTCGATAAGACATTATCTCTGGTTCAATAGCCCACTGCAGCTATTGCAGAGCAGTGAGGGAATCTCTCTCCTGTCCTGGGACTAATGTTTATCCGTGAGGCAGCATCAATGAGACAGGTGACGTGGGTCATTATCATATTGCTGGTTATGGGAGCTTGCTGTGCCCCACTACAATAGCGACTACACCTCAAGGGGCGGCCTCATTGGCTGCGAAGCGTTTGGTGATGTTCTGTGGTTGTGACAGGCAAGGGGGAAATGCAAATCCTTCAAATCGTTCTGTTCTCAATGTGGTGCTGCACAGTGGTGGCATCTGATGCAGAATGCAGCATGTCAGCAAAGGTGAATCAGAGCAAGATTGGCCTGTGGGCAGACGGTATAGGAAAATGAGTCATCTCAATCGAGCAGGTTCTGGGTACCGTGAATGTACAAAATGCCTGGGCCTGCTTTTCCCGCCCACAGGTCACATCTGCAGATTGGGCCTTTTGTTTAAAAAGTGCGACCCGGTTGAATATCGAGCCACGCACAGGCACTCATTCAGAAAAAGGTACAGTCCGTCAGCTGGAAATGGAAGAGGCTACATTACTGAAAGGGGCCGGGGCCGGGGATGGGTTGGGAGGGAGGGAAGGAGGTTTGGGGGGGGGCGGGGAGGGGGGGGAGGTTTGGGGGGGGGGGGGGGGGGGAGATGGGGGGCTTTTGTGTTGACCTGTAGAAAACGTCTTTCCTTGGACTTGTGGGTCAGCATTTATTGCCCGTCCTTGAGCCGATGTCTCACTCGATCTTATCAGCGGGCAGTTACCGAGGGAGGGCCGCACTGTCAGAGGGTCAGTACTGAGGGAGTGCTGCACTGTCAGAGGGTCAGTACTGAGGGAGTGCCGCACTGTCAGAGGGTCAGTACTGAGGGAGTGCCGCACTGTCAGAGGGTCAGTACTGAGGGAGTGCCGCGCTGTCAGAGGGTCAGTACTGAGGGAGTGGGTCTTGAATCGCATGTACATAGAACATACAGTGCAGAAGGAGGCCATTTGGCCCATCGAGTCAGCACCGACCCACTTAAGCCCTCACTTCCACTCTATGCCCGTAACCCAATAACCCCTCCTCACCTTTTTGGTCACTAAGGGCAATTTATCATGGCCAATCCACCCTAACCTGCACATCTTTGGACTGTGGGAGGAAACCGGAGCACCCGGAGGAAACCCACGCAGACACGGGGAGAACGTGCAGACTCCGCACAGACAGTGACCCAGCCGGGAATCGAACCTGGGACCCTGGAGCTGTGAAGCCACAGTGATAACCACTGTGTTACCGTGCTGCCCTATGTAGGCCAGACCAGAGTAAGGACAGCAGATTTCCTTCCCTAAAGGCGTACAGTAGTGAACCAAATGGGGTTTTCTTGTTGCGACGATTGATGATGCCATGGCCTCCAATCGCACCAGCTACCTGGGCGGGCTCGGAACGCGTGACCCACGGTAGCAACAGCCTGGGCCTGCTGGTTACCGACACGGTGATATTACAGCAATGCCACCGTCTGCCCATGGTGACGCAAACCTCGTAACGTTTCCCCAAGGCACTTCACAGGCGCAACACAAAAGAAGGCCGGAGCCTGAGGCGCGGAAGGGGATAGTCGGTCAGATCCGAACATTGGGGGACAATGAATTTTCCCTTTGTCGCCTTTACCAATATGGCGTGCGGTGCGCTCTGGATTTATGCTGAGCTTCCTGCCGCCATTTTGGAGGAGTGCTAGGGTCCAGGGAAATGGATTGCGTGTGGCCCTCTGCCCCCCATGTCGTGGACAAGGCCAGGCTACGTGAGGCCATCTTCAAATCGGCTGACAAAGGAAGATGTGCGTTCAGGGCGAATATTTTGCTGCGGGGTGGGGTTTGGGAGTTGGGGAGGGGTGGGTGGTGGGGGGGGTGGAAAGGGGGTGCCCAGAAAGCAGTTCTGAGCAATCACACGATTACCAAATGACTGCAGATACGGGAAGAAGCATTGCTACGGGTTGAGGTGCAAAGATTCAGAACGTTCTTTGTGGTTTGTTGTTTATTTTTTCTCTGCCTGGTGGCCGACCGAATTGCAAATGGGAAATTCGGGCGGAGTCTTTCTCAGCCCCTCCCACAGACACACACAGACACACAGCTCCTCCCTCGTAACACTGACCCTTGGCAGTGAGCTCAACATCCCCTGAATCGAGGGTGGGGGGGGGCGGTTTATAAGTCGGTCCCCAGTGAATCCTGTGGAACGAGCCGAGGTCCCCATTTCTGATCACGACTCGAGCGGCCCTCCATGGTGACTGGAGGGGGGGGGGGTCGGACTTGCCACTTGGGGAAGAGGGGCTCCAGAGGATCGCCTCTTCGGAAATCCAAGGACGAGATGGCAGAGACGACCCTCCATCCATCACCGTAGCACGGCGGGTTAGCACTGTGGTTTCACGGCGCCAGGGTCCCGGGTTCGATTCCCGGCTCGGCTCACTGTCTGCACGTTCTCCCCGTGTCTGCTTGGGTTTCCTCCGGGTGCTCCGGTTCCCTCCCACAATCTCGAAAGGCGTGCTGGGCCAAATGGTCTCCTCCTGCACTGCAAATTCTATGATCCTCTCCCAGTTCAAACCGAGCGTGTGGCGCCAAAGGGCGGTGTGTGGGCGCGGAGTGGGGGCAACAGGGGTAATTGAAAATGAATCTTTGCTTGAGCTGGCTGAGGTTATGCAACATAGCCAGACATTTATAGTAAAAGCTGAACTCGCTGGTAAGTACCTTATGCAAATGTATGGGTTGAGGGAGGAACAAAATTGAAACTCCTTTCCATTTCTTTCAGTAAATGTCATTAACAGTTGAAAAGCAGAGCAGAGTGAGAAAGAATTTGATGTTATCGGCAGTATTCAGATTAATGTTCGTAGGGAGTGGGCTGCCTGCTCATACTGCCTGGATTAGGTTTTGAATAAGATTGGCATATTCAAACCCAAATTCAGGATTTGTCACTGAAATATTCGAGAGTGATGTATATTTGGTTGTTCATTCCTGCCGTCTCCTGTTTAGGCAAATGATTCGCTGGCCTCTATCCATCCTTCAGACTGTGTCTCAGTCGTTCCAAAATTGCTTTTTTGCTTTCTGTTTATGTAGAACCCCGACAGAGCAGAAGGAGGCCATTCTGCCCAGCGGGTCTGCACTGACCCTCTGACAGAGCAACTTACCTAGGCCCAGTCCACTCACCCTTCCTCGTCAGCCCACGTATTGCTCACAGCCAATCCACCCAACCGGAATGTCTTTGGCAGCTGGGGGGAGAGCGGAGCATCCGGAGGAAACACACACAGACACGGGGAGAATGTGCAGACTCCGCACAGACTGTAACCCAATCGGGAATTGAACCTCTGACAGTGCGGCACTCCCTCAGTACTGACCCTCTGACAGTGCGGCACTCCCTCAGTACTGACCCTCTGACAGTGCGGCACTCCCTCAGTACTGACCCTCTGACAGTGCGGCACTCCCTCAGTACTGACCCTCTGACAGTGCGGCACTCCCTCAGTACTGACCCTCTGACAGTGCAGCACTCCCTCAGTACTGACCCTCTGACAGTGCGGCACTCCCTCAGTACTGACCCTCTGACAGTGCGGCACTCCCTCAGTACTGACCCTCTGACAGTGCAGCACTCCCTCAGTACTGACCCTCTGACAGTGCGGCACTCCCTCAGTACTGACCCTCTGACAGTGCGGCACTCCCTCAGTACTGACCCTCTGACAGTGCAGCACTCCCTCAGTACTGACCCTCTGACAGTGCGGCACTCCCTCAGTACTGACCCTCTGACAGTGCGGCACTCCCTCAGTACTGACCCTCTGACAGTGCGGCACTCCCTCAGTACTGACCCTCTGACAGTGCGGCACTCCCTCAGTACTGACCCTCCCACAGTGCGGCGCTCCCTCAGTACTGACCCTCTGACAGTGCGGCACTCCCTCAGTACTGACCCTCTGACAGTGCGGCACTCCCTCAGTACTGACCCTCTGACAGTGCGGCACTCCCTCAGTACTGACCCTCTGACAGTGCGGCACTCCCTCAGTACTGACCCTCTGACAGTGCGGCACTCCCTCAGTACTGACCCTCTGACAGTGCGGCACTCCCTCAGTACTGACCCTCTGACAGTGCGGCACTCCCTCAGTACTGACCCTCTGACAGTGCGGCACTCCCTCAGTACTGACCCTCTGACAGTGCGGCACTCCCTCAGTACTGACCCTCTGACAGTGCGGCACTCCCTCGGCACTGACCCTCTGACAGTGCGGCACTCCCTCAGTACTGACCCTCTGACAGTGCGGCACTCCCTCAGTACTGACCCTCTGACAGTGCAGCACTCCCTCAGTACTGACCCTCTGACAGTGCAGCACTCCCTCAGTACTGACCCTCTGACAGTGCGGCACTCCCTCAGTACTGACCCTCTGACAGTGCGGCACTCCCTCAGTACTGACCCTCTGACAGTGCGGCACTCCCTCAGTACTGACCCTCTGACAGTGCGGCACTCCCTCAGTACTGACCCTCTGACAGTGCGGCACTCCCTCAGTACTGACCCTCTGACAGTGCGGCACTCCCTCAGTACTGACCCTCTGACAGTGCGGCACTCCCTCGGTACTGACCCTCTGACAGTGCAGCACTCCCTCAGTACTGACCCTCTGACAGTGCAGCACTCCCTCAGTACTGACCCTCTGACAGTGCGGCACTCCCTCAGTACTGACCCTCTGACAGTGCGGCTCTCCCTCAGTACTGACCCTCTGACAGTGCGGCTCTCCCTCAGTACTGACCCTCTGACAGTGCGGCACTCCCTCAGTACTGACCCTCTGACAGTGCGGCACCCCCTCAGTACTGACCCTCTGACAGTGCGGCACTCCCTCAGTACTGACCCTCTGACAGTGCGGCACTCCCTCAGTACTGACCCTCTGACAGTGCGGCGCTCCCTCAGTACTGACCCTCTGACAGTGCGGCACTCCCTCAGTACTGACCCTCTGACAGTGCGGCACTCCCTCAGTACTGACCCTCTGACAGTGCAGCTCCCTCAGTACTGACCCTCTGACAGTGCAGCACTCCCTCAGTACTGACCCTCTGACAGTGCGGCTCCCTCAGTACTGACCCTCTGACAGTGCGGCACTCCCTCAGTACTGACCCTCTGACAGTGCGGCACTCCCTCAGTACTGACCCTCTGACAGTGCGGCACTCCCTCAGTACTGACCCTCTGACAGTGCGGCACTCCCTCAGTACTGACCCTCTGACAGTGCGGCACTCCCTCAGTACTGACCCTCTGACAGTGCGGCACTCCCTCAGTACTGACCCTCTGACAGTGCGGCACTCCCTCAGTACTGACCCTCTGACAGTGCGGCACTCCCTCAGTACTGACCCTCTGACAGTGCGGCACTCCCTCAGTACTGACCCTCTGACAGTGCGGCACTCCCTCAGTACTGACCCTCTGACAGTGCGGCACTCCCTCAGTACTGACCCTCTGACAGTGCGGCACTCCCTCGGCACTGACCCTCTGACAGTGCGGCACTCCCTCAGTACTGACCCTCTGACAGTGCGGCACTCCCTCAGTACTGACCCTCTGACAGTGCAGCACTCCCTCAGTACTGACCCTCTGACAGTGCAGCACTCCCTCAGTACTGACCCTCTGACAGTGCGGCACTCCCTCAGTACTGACCCTCTGACAGTGCGGCACTCCCTCAGTACTGACCCTCTGACAGTGCGGCACTCCCTCAGTACTGACCCTCTGACAGTGCGGCACTCCCTCAGTACTGACCCTCTGACAGTGCGGCACTCCCTCAGTACTGACCCTCTGACAGTGCGGCACTCCCTCAGTACTGACCCTCTGACAGTGCGGCACTCCCTCGGTACTGACCCTCTGACAGTGCAGCACTCCCTCAGTACTGACCCTCTGACAGTGCAGCACTCCCTCAGTACTGACCCTCTGACAGTGCGGCACTCCCTCAGTACTGACCCTCTGACAGTGCGGCTCTCCCTCAGTACTGACCCTCTGACAGTGCGGCTCTCCCTCAGTACTGACCCTCTGACAGTGCGGCACTCCCTCAGTACTGACCCTCTGACAGTGCGGCACCCCCTCAGTACTGACCCTCTGACAGTGCGGCACTCCCTCAGTACTGACCCTCTGACAGTGCGGCACTCCCTCAGTACTGACCCTCTGACAGTGCGGCGCTCCCTCAGTACTGACCCTCTGACAGTGCGGCACTCCCTCAGTACTGACCCTCTGACAGTGCGGCACTCCCTCAGTACTGACCCTCTGACAGTGCAGCTCCCTCAGTACTGACCCTCTGACAGTGCAGCACTCCCTCAGTACTGACCCTCTGACAGTGCGGCTCCCTCAGTACTGACCCTCTGACAGTGCGGCACTCCCTCAGTACTGACCCTCTGACAGTGCGGCACTCCCTCAGTACTGACCCTCTGACAGTGCGGCACTCCCTCAGTACTGACCCTCTGACAGTGCGGCACTCCCTCAGTACTGACCCTCTGACAGTGCGGCACTCCCTCAGTACTGACCCTCTGACAGTGCGGCACTCCCTCAGTACTGACCCTCTGACAGTGCGGCACTCCCTCAGTACTGACCCTCTGACAGTGCGGCACTCCCTCAGTACTGACCCTCTGACAGTGCGGCACTCCCTCAGTACTGACCCTCTGACAGTGCGGCGCTCTCCCATTTCTTGAAAACATGACACAACTCAGAGGATGTGTCTGGGAGAAAACAATCTGACACGATTTGGTTCGTTCTGCGAGGGATTGTGTGTTTTGGGAGGACATTTTGACTGTTGAATTCCCGGGAAATCCATGCTGTATCTAGCTGCTCACAGAATAACAGTGAAGTGTGAGGCTGCAATGTGTCAGCTGTGCTGTAAGTAAATATTAAAAAGAACAAGAAAGGTCCACACAGCCAGACGTGACCATGTTGATGTTTATAACCCACACCGGCCTGCCCGCCTCCAATCATCTCTTCCTATTGTGCTCACATATTCCTCCATTTCCAAGTAGCAGAGCTCCGTGACCAGAGGAACAGAAGACATCGGAGCTGATGGGGGCAATTCGGCCCCATCCAGGCTGCTCCACTATTAGAATCATTGGATCCGTTCGGCCAATCGAGTCTGCACCGCCCCTCCGAAAGAGCACCCTACCTAGGCCCACACTCCATCCCTGTAACCCCACCTCATCATTTGGACACTAAGGGGCAATTTAGCACGGCCAGTCCACCTAACCTGCGCGTCTTTCAGGACTGTGGGAGGAAACGGGAGCACCCGGAGGAAACCCACGCAGACACGGGGAGAACGTGCAGAGTCCGCACAGTGAACCAATCGAACCCGAGTCCCTGGCGCTGTGAGGCAGCAGTGCTAACCGCTGTGCCACCGTGCCGCCTCAATGGGATCATGTCAGATCTGATCATCCTCTTTCTTTTCAGTAAATTTAGAGTACCCAATTATTGTTTTTCCAATTAAGGGGCAATTTAGCGAGGCCAATCCACCTACGCTGTGTTGCGACCATCAATTCACTCAGAGACACGAGTTGGAGTAAACAGTGGCTTTAATCGGCTTACAACTGAGCCTGCCTGCGACTGTGCTGAACTGAGGGCGGACTCGCAGGACCGCAGCACTTATACTTCCTGCTGGGGGCGGAGCCCTGTACATGCTCATCTCCCCCTGTGGGCAGAGCCGCGCAACGGCTCCCAGATGGAGCCTACAGGGACACATTAATGTACAGTGTGAATTATAGTGGTTACACATTCACCACATTCACCCCCTGTTAAAAAACCAAGTCCGGCGGGGGTGACGGGTTACAAGTTCAGTCGGTCCGGCGCCCGGATCGTGCGTTGCGACCGACGAAGCGCTGGTGTTGCAGCCGTCTCGGATGGCTGTGGAAGGATGTTCGGTGCGAGTTAGAGGGTGGACTCCAGGGGGCGGCTCTTCCTGAGCTTCGTTCCTGCGGTGTGTCGGGTGGAAGGGAGCGCGGGGAGCAAATAGGTGCAGGGGCGCAGGGCATGGAAGGTCGGGTGGGGTGTAGTGTGGGGGGTACATCGGCGGTAGTGGTGGTAGAGCCTGTGGGTGCCAGGTCCCCGAGGGAAACGGTGTCATGTCGGCCATCGGGGTGTTCAACAAACGCGTAGTGGGGGTTCGAGTGCAGGAGCTGGACCCTCTCTGCCAGGGGGTCGGTCTTATGTGCCCAGACGTGCTTCCGAAGGAGGACAGGGCCCGGTGTCCTCAACCAGGATGGAAGTGAGGCCCCTGTGGTAGTGCCCCTAGGGAAGACAAATAAGCGATCATGAGGAGTCTGGTTTGTGGCCGTACAAAGGAGGGACTTAATAGCATGGAGCACATCGGGGAAGACCTCCTGCCAGTGGGAGGTCGAGAGATTCCTGGACCGTAGGGTCAGTAGGACGGTCTTCCAGACCGTCGCGTTCTCCCTCTCCACCTGCCCGTTCCCCCTGGGGTTGTAGCTGGTAGTCCTGCTCGAGGCGATGCCCTTGTCGAGCAGGTATTGACGCAGCTCGTCGTCATGAAGGACGAACCCCTGTCGCTGTGGACACAGCTGGGGAAACCAAACAGAGTGAAGACATTGTGCAGGGCTCTGATAACCGTGGGGGTGGTCATATCGGGGCACGGGATGGCAAAAGGGAAACGGGAGAACTCATCTATAATATTGAGAAAGTAGATGTTACGGTTGTTCGAAGGGAAATTTGAAATCAATACTCAGGCGTTCAAAGGGCCGGGATGCCTTTCCCAGGTTGTCCTTGTCTGGTCTATAGAAGTGCGAGCCAGGGACAGGGCATCTGGGTGCTCATTGAGCTTCCCAGGACGATATACTATATCGTAATTGTAGGTGGAGAGTTCAATCCTCCACCGCAAGATTTTGTCATTCTTGATTTTGCCTTGCTGCGAGTTGTCAAACATTTTTTTTAAAAAATCTAGAGTACCCAATTATCTTTTTCAATTAAGGGGCAATTTAGCGCGGCCAATCCTCCTTCCCTGCACATCTTTGGGTTGTGGGGGCGAAACCCACACAGACACGGGGAGAATGTGCAAACTCCACACGGACAGTGACCCAGAGCCGGGATCGAACCTGGGACCTCAGCGCCGTGAGGCAGCAGTGCTAACCACTAGGCCACCGTGCTGCCCTAGTTGTCAAACATAAAGGCAACCGATCTCTGGTCGGTGATGAGGGTAAACCTCCTACCTGCGAGGTAGTGCCTCCAGTGCCGTCCGGCTTCCCCAATGGCTTGGGCTTCCTTTTCGACTGAGGAGTGTCGAAGTTCCGAAGCGGAGAGGGTTCGGGAAAACAACGCTACCGGCCTACCTGCCAGGTTCAGAGTGGCGGCGAGAGCGACCTCTGAGGCGTCGCTCTCCACCTGGAATGGGACGGACTCATCTACCGCCCGCATGGCGGCTTTGGCGATGTCCGCCTTAACGCAGTTGAAGGCCTGGCGAGCCTCGGCTGACAGTGGGAAGAGTGCGGCCTTAAATAATGGGCGGGCTTTGTCTGCATATTGGGGAACCCACTGGGCGCAGTATGAAAAAAATCCAAGGCACCTCTTGAGGGCCTTGAGACAGTGAGGGAGAGGGAGTTGTAAGAGGGGGTTATAAGGTCAGGGTCGGGTCCTAGGACCCCGTTTTCCACGACGTAGCCGAGGATGGCTAGTCTGGTAGTGTGGAAAACGCATTTCTCCTTATTATAGGTGAGATTGAGTTTTTGGGCGGTTTGGAGAAATCTGTGGAGGTTGGCGTCGTGGTCCTGCTGGTCATAGCCACAGATGGTGACGTTATCCAAATACAGAAAAGTAGCCACCATTCGGTCCATTGCTCGTTGGAACACCGAGACCCCATTCGTGACGCCAAAGGGGACCCGGAGGAAGTGGAAGAGTGGAGGAAGTCTGCCTCGAACGCCGTGTAGTGGCGGTCGTCCGGGCGGATTGGGAGCTGGTGGTATGCAGACTTCAGATCCACCATGGAGAATATGCGGTACTGGGCGATCTGATTACCATGTCTGCAATCCGGGAGACGGGGTACGCATCGAGGCGTGAACCGGTTAATGGCCTGGCTGTAATCAACCACCATCCGGAGCTTTTCCCCGGTCTTGACGACCACCACCTGAGCTCTCCAGGGGCTATTACTGGCCTCTATGACTCCTTCACGCAAAGGACGCCGGATTTGGGATCTGATAAACACCCTGTCCTGCAGGACCCCCTGCTGCGAGTGGCCACTGGTTTGCAGTTGGCGGTGAGATTAGCGAAGAGTGGAGGGGGGTCGATTTTCAGAGTTGCTAGACTGCATGTAGTGAGAGGGGGCAGGGGTCCGCCGAAGCTGAGTGTTGGGCTCCTGAGGTTACACTGGAAATCCAGTCCTAGGAGGAGGGGGTGCAGAGGTCTGGGAGTAGGCAGCATGGTAGCATGGTGGTTAGCATAAATGCTTCACAGCTCCAGGGACCTGGTTCGATCCCCCGCTGAGTCACTGTCTGTGTGGAGTCTGCACGTCCTCCCCGTGTGTGCGTGGGTTTCCTCCGGGTGCTCCGGTTTCCTCCCACAGTCCAAAGATGTGCGGGTTAGGTGGATTGGCCGTGCTAAATTGCCCGTAGTGTCCTAAAAAAGTAAGGTTAAGGGGGGGGTTGTTGGGTTACGGGTATAGGGTGTATACGTGGGTTTGAGTAGGGTGATCATTGCTCGGCACAACATCGAGGGCCGAAGGGCCTGTTCTGTGCTGTACTGTTCTATGTTCTAGTACATACAATTGGAAATTGGTGTAGTCGGCGCCCTGTATTGTCAGAGTCGCAGTAGTGCGCCCCTGTATTTGGACTGAGTGCGACCCCGAGGGGAGGGAGATGGTTTGCTGTGTCGGGAATATCGGGAGCGAGCAGCGCCTTACCAGATCTAGGTGAACGAAGCTCTCAGTGCTCCCGGAGTCGAGCAGGCACGGTGTCTCGTATCCGTTGATCTGGACGGACATCATGGAGCTCTTGAGGTGCTTTGGCGGCAACTGATCTAAGGTGACTGCGCTGAGCTGCGGGTAGTCGGTGGCGTGGTCAGCGGTGCTGGAGCGGCCCCGTGAGGAGTGTCCGCGGAGGTCGTAATCTTCGAGTGGCGTAGCGGGTGATGGCCAAGATGGCGGCCCCCGTTGATCGCACGTGGCGGGCGGCGAGGAAGATGGAGTCCAAGATGGTGGCCCCCATGAATCGCACATGGCCGGCCGCGTGGGGGAGGATTGCCAAGATGGCAGCCCCCGTGAGTCGCGCATGTTGTGCGGAGGCGGAGTCGGCAGACGCGCTGCCACGTTACGGGGTCTGCAGGCCTGGGAGTCGGAGGAGCGAGTGTTCGGGTTAGGGTTCGAGTTTTTAGCTTTGGCCAGGCACACCTTAGCGAAGTGCCCTTTTCGCCTGCAGCTGCTGCAGGTCACGTTGCGGGCCGGGCATTGCTGCCGGGGGTGTTGGGGCTGGCCGCAAAAGTGGCACGATAGCCCTCCGTGGTGGGCGGGTGGCCGCGCGGCGCAGGCCTGGGGCAGTCTCTGGTCGGGAGTCCACGATGGGGTCGCGTGATCGGCCGGGAATGCAGTTAGGCTTTGGAAACCATGTCCTCCATGTCCTGGGCCCCTTTCTCGAGAAGACGCTGTCGCACATAATTGGATCGGACCCCTGCAACATACACGTCTTGGACGGCGAGTTCCATCTGCTGGGAGGCTGTCACAGCCTGGTAATTACAGTCGCATGCTAGGGCTTTGAGGTCGCGCAGATAGTCTTCTAGCGACTCCCCAGGGCGCTGGCAGCGAGTTGAGAAGATGTGTCGCACGTAGACTTCGTTCACGGGCCGCACGTACAGGGGGTCAAGCATCGCGAGGGCCTCAGTATAAGAGTCAGTTACATCAAGTTGAGTAGAAATACGATGGCTCACCCGTGCGTGGAGAAGACTTAGTTTCTGTTCTGTAACAGCGGAGGTAGTCAACGCAGCCAGTTAGGCCTTGAAGCACCGAAGCTAATGCAAAAAAATTTCCTTTGCCTCTGCGGCCTGTGGATCGAGTTCCAGTCGGTCAGGTTTGAGGGCTGATTCCATAGTAGTTTTTTAAGTCGATTAATTGATGCGACCATCAATTCAACCAGAGACACGAGTTGGAGTCAACTGTGGCTTTAATCGGCTTACAACTGAGCCTGCCTGCGACTATGCTGAACTGAGGGCGGACTCGCAGGACTTATACGGAGCCAAGGGCGGAGCCCTGTACATGCTCCTCATCTCCCCCTGTGGGCAGAGCCGCGCAACGGCTCACAGATGGAGCCCACAGGGACACAGTAATGTACAGTGTGAATCATAGTGGTTGCACATTCACCACCTACCCCGCACATCTTTGGGTTGTGGGGGCGAAACCCACGCAGACACGGGGAGAATGTGCAAACTCCACACGGACAGTGACCCAGAGCCGGGATTTGAACCCGGATCGTGATCTGATAATCCCCAACTCTCCTTTCCCCCCCTTATCCCCCTAACCCTCGATTCCCTCCCGGATGAAAATTCTGTCTCCCTCTCAGCACTGAACACGCTTATCGACCCGGCTCACTGCCGGAAGGAATCCCACAGATTCACTCCCCTCTGAGAGAGGAAATTCCTCCTCATCTCTGTCCGCAATGGGCGTCGCTGTAGCCCCTCCGTCCCAAACATGACATCTGTCAGCCGGATCCACGATCCCCCCCCCCCCCCTCTCCCTGCGCGCCACGGAGCTCCTCCGGAACCGTTCATTCCGCCTGCTGTCGGCAGCTGTACTTATGCTGAGGTAGTCCCTCACCCGTGTTAAAGTTAGATTGGGCGGGAATTTGGAAACACGGTGGGACATTTTTAGGGGAATTTCTTTGAATGTATGATCCCTCCTCCCGCTGAGGCTTTGTGCAGCCACAACGCCGTGTATACTGTGCATTTTCCCAGGCCCTGGCTTTGACCTTTATAGAAAGCCTCTCTCCACAACTGCCTGGTGCGAACAGCCCCCACATCGCGCACAGGCAAAGTGGATCGAGACTGTGATTGGAAACGGCTTTAGCCACGAAGAGCAACCCAGTGCCTCAGGGCCAACACACAGCGTTGACGAACTGTCGGCAGCAGCTGATTGGAGGAAGCCACAGCCTGGGCTGGGGTATTTTTAGCAAGCAGGCTGCTGATGCGAAAGGAGTGAGGCGCCGTGTGTCACACGAAAGGTGGGCTCTGCCGAGGCTGGGTAGACCCCGCCACTACCGGGTCGGAAAGGCCCAATCCAGGGCCCTGTATCGGGGCTAATGCCCCCAGTAGCTCCTTCAGATAAGACCACAAGACAGAGGAGCAGAATTAGGCCACTCGGCCCATCGAGTCTGCTCCGCCATTCGATTACGGCTGATACTTTTCTCATCCCCATTCTCCTGCCCTCTCCCCACGACCCCTGTCTGGCATTCTCCAAAAACATGGCTCCGTGTTGGCGTCGGTGCCAACACCGTAGTGTTTCACGCCAGCATCCACGGGCCTCTTGGCCCAGCGATTCTGTAGCCCACAGGGGGGGCAGGCACGTCGCCAGTGTGCTCCGTGCTGCTCCAGCTGCCGTACGCGGCCCCGCACTGCTGTTCTGGAGGCACCCCCCCCCCCACTCCCCGGAGACTGATCCCAACGCCCCCCCCCCCCCCCCAACCAGGACGGCCGCCGCAGTCCCAACGCCGAGCTCGCCGGGTGGAACCATACGTGAACCGACTGCGGAGATTCGCTGGGGGGGGCCTCTTTCAACGGCCCCGACCGATGCAGCGTCGACCGCGCGCGCGACTGCCGGCGAGTCTCTGGTCGGCGGAGTATCGCGTCCCGGCGTCGGACCCGATCGCGGGTCGAAGGCCCCATTTCCCCCCCCCCCCCCCGCCGTGCTGAGCACCATTTCAGTGCGGAGGCTCAGAGAATCCCGGCCCTATCTATCTCTGTCTTCTGCGGCAAAGAGTTCCACAGATTCACCACCCTCTGGCTGAAGAAATTCCTCCTCGTCTCTGTTTTAAAGGATCGTCCCTTTAGTCTGAGATGGTGAATCCTCTGCTTCTAGTTTTTCCTACAAGTGGAAACATCCTCTCCACGTCCACTCCACCCAGGCCTCGCAGTATCCTGTAAGTTTTAATAAGATCCCCCCCTCATCCTTCTAAACTCCAACGAGTACAGACCCAGAGTCCTCAACCGTTCCTCATACGACAAGCTCTTCATTCCAGGGATCATTCTTGTGAACCTCCTCTGGACCCTTTCCAAGGCCCCAGCACATCCTTCCTTAGATACGGGGCCCAAAACAGCTCACAATACCCCAAATGGGGTTTGATCAGAGCCTTATACAGCCTCAGAAGTACATCCCTGCTCTTGTATTCTTGCCCTCTCGACATGAGCTCTCTCTCAGTTACGACTCTGCGGCTGAACTGGGGGCTGGTGCCTCGGACAGGGGTGGGCTACCTGGGCTGACTTGGACCCCACGAGACATTTTCTTGGCCATCGCCCTCGGGCAGGGCTGCCACGTTCCCGCTGGTTGCCGTCCTCATAACCTTTTTTCCCTACCAGTTTGACTGAAGTGATTCACACGTCAAGCGGGGGTGAGTGAAGTGAGGTTCGTTGCTGATCGCTCACGATATTGACTGTTTATTCCGCACAGTTTTGATCCCCTTGTTTGAGGAGGGATGTAGTGGCATTGGAGAGCAGTTCAGTGGTGGTTCACTAGATTGGTCCCAGAGATGAGGGGTTTGTCGTTTGAAGAGAGATTGAACAGTTTAGGCCGATACTTTAGAGTTTAGAAGAATGAGGGGAGATCTAATTGAGGTAAACAAGATGATAAAAGGAATGGATGAAGTAGACGTGGAGCGGATTGTGTTCCTCTTGTGGGGCATGTCAGGTCATAACCTTAGAATGAGAGGCAGCAAAGTTAAAACGGATTCGAGGAGAAACTACTTCTCCCGAAGGGTTGTCAATCAGTGGAATTCGCTCCCCCAGAGTGGGGTGGACGCTGGGACACTGAGTAAATTTAAGGAGGAGTTAGACAGATTTTGAATCGGTGATGGGTTGAAGGGTTATGGAGAACGGGCAGGAGGGTGGAGTTAAGGCCAGGATGGGATCAGCCATGATCACATTGAGGGCATCAGGCCCGGGAGGCTAAATTGCCGACTCCCCCCTCCTGGGCCACGTGTTCTAGGGAGGAGATGCTCTGACTGATTTTGCAATCCAGCTCTGTAACATTGTAGGTAGCAGATGAGGATAGAAGAGGGGCAGAAATGGTTGTTGGAGGTCCCTGGTTATAGATGTTTCAACAAGATTAGGGAGGATGGTAAAAGAGGAGGGGGGGTGGCATTGTTAATTAGAGATAGTATAACAGCTGCAGAAAGGCAGTTCGAGGAGGATCTGCCTACTGAGGTAATATGGGTTGAAGTCAGAAATAGGAAAGGAGCAGTCACCTTGTTGGGAGTGTTCTATAGGCCCCCAATAGCAGCAGAGATGTGGAGGAACAGATTGGGAAACAGATTTTGGAAAGGTGCAGAAGTCACAGGGTAGTAGTCATGGGCGACTTCAACTTCCCAAACATTGAGTGGAAACTCTTTAGATCAAATAGTTTGGATGGGGTGGTGTTTGTGCAGTGGGTCCAGGAAGCTTTTCTAACACAGTATGTAGATTGTCCGACCAGAGGGGAGGCCATATTGGATTTAGTACTTGGTAATGAACCAGGGCAGGTGATAGATTTGTTAGTGGGGGAGCATTTTGGAGGTAGTGACCACAATTCTGTGACTTTCACTTTAGTAATGGAGAGGGATAGGTGCGAGCAACAGGGCAAGGTTTATAATTGGGGGAGGGTAAATACAATGCTGTCAGACAAGAATTGAAGTGCAGAAGTTGGGAACATAGGCTGTCAGGGAAGGACACAAGTGAAATGTGGAACTTGTTCAAGGATCAGGTACTGCGTGTCTTTGATATGTATGTCCCTGTCAGGCAGGGAAGAGATGGTCGAGTGAGGGAACCATGGTTGACAAGAGGTTGAATGTCTTGTTAAGAGGAAGAAGGAGACTTATGTAAGGCTGAAGAACAGGTTCAGACAGGGCGCTGGAGGGATACAAGATAGCCAGGAGGGAACTGAAGAAAGGGATTAGGAGAGCTAAGAGAGGGCATGAAAAATCTTTGGCGGGTAGGATCAAGGAAAACCCCAAGGCCTTTTACACATACGTGAGAAATATGAGAATGACTAGAGTGAGAGTAGGTCCGATTAAGGACAGTAGCGGGAGATTGTGTATTGAGTCTGAAGAGATAGGAGAGGTCTTGAACAAGTATTTTTCTTCAGTATTTACAAATGAGAGGGGCCATATTGTTGGAGAGGACAGCGTGAAGCAGACTGATAAGCTTGAGGAGATACTTGTCAGGAAGGAAGATGTGTTGCGCGTTTTGAAAAACTTGAGGATAGACAAGTCCCCGGGCCTGACGGGATATATCCAAGGATTCTCTGGGAAGCAAGAAATGAAATTGCAGAGCCGTTGGCAATGATCTTTTCGTCCTCGCTGTCAACAGGGTGGTACCAGAGGATTGGAGAGTGGCGAATGTCGTGCCCCTGTTCAAAAAAGGGAATAGGGATAACCCTGGGAATTACAGGCCAGTTAGTCTTACTTCGGTGGTAGGCAAAGTAATGGAAAGGGTACTGAGGGATAGGATTTCTGAGCATCTGGAAAGGCATTGCTTGATTAGGGATAGTCAGCACGGATTTGTGAGGGGTAGGTCTTGCCTTACAAGTCTTATTGAATTCTTTGAGGAGGTGACCAAGCATGTGGATGAAGGTAAAGCAGTGGATGTAGTGTACATGGATTTTAGTAAGGCATTTGATAAGGTTCCCCATGGTAGGCTTATGCAGAAAGTAAGGAGGCATGGGATAGTGGGAAATTTGGCCAGTTGGATAACAAACTGGCTAACCGATAGAAGACAGAGAGTTGTGGTGGATGGCAAATATTCAGCCTGGAGCCCAGTTATCAGTGGCGTACCGCAGGGATCAGTTCTGGGTCCTCTGCTGTTTGTGATTTTCATTAACGACTTGGATGAGGGAGTTGAAGGGTGGGTCAGTAAATTTGCAGATGATACGAAGATTGGTGGAGTTGTGGATAGTGAGGAGGGCTGTTGTCGGCTTCAAAGAGACATAGATAGAATGCAGAGCTGGGCTGAGAAGTGGCAGATGGAGTTTAACCCTGACAAGTGAGGTTGTCCATTTTGGAAGGACAAATCTGAATGCGGAATACAGGGTTAATGGTAGGGTTCTTGGCAATGTGGAGGAGCAGAGAGATCTTGGGGTCTATGTTCATTGTTCTTTGAAAGTTGCCACTCAAGTGGATAGAGCTGTGAAGAAGGCCTATGGTGTGCTAGCGTTCATTAGCAGAGGGATTGAATTTAAGAGCCGTGAGGTGATGATGCAGCTGTACAAAACCTTGGTCAGGGCACATTTGGAGTACTGTGTGCAGTTCTGGTCACCTCATTTTAGGAAGGATGTGGAAGCTTTGGAAAAGGTGCAAAGGAGATTTACCAGGATGTTGCCTGGAATGGAGAGTAGGTCATACGAGGAAAGATTGAGGGTGTTAGGCCTTTTCTCATTAGAACGGAGAAGGATGAGGGGCGACTTGATAGAGGTTTATAAGATGATCAGGGGAATAGATAGAGTAGACAGTCAGAGACTTTTCCCCGGGTGGAACACACCATTACAAGGGGACATAAATTTAAGATAAATGGTGGAAGATATAGAGGGGATGTCAGAGGTAGGTTCTTTACCCAGAGAGTAGTGGGGGCATGGAATGCACTGCCTGTGGTAGTAGTTGAGTCGGAAAATTTATGGACCTTCAAGCGGCTATTGGATAGGTACTTGGATTAGGGTAGAATAAGGGAGTGTAGGTTAACTTCTTAAGGGCAGCACGGTAGCATTGTGGATAGCACAATTGCTTCACAGCTCCAGGGTCCCAAGTTCGATTTCGACTTGGGTCACTGTCTGTGTGGAGTCTGCACATCCTCCCCGTGACTGCGTGGGTTTCCTCCGGGTACTCCGGTTTCCTCCCACAGTCCAAAGATGTGCAGGTTGGGTGGATTGGCCATGACAAATTGTCCAAAATTCTATGATTAACCTAGGACAAAAGTTCGGCGCAACATCGTGGGCCGAAGGGCCTGTTCTGTGCTGTATTTCTCTATATCAGCCATGATAGAATGGCGGAGCGGACTCGATGGGCCGAATGGCCTAATTCTGCTCCTATATCTTACGAACCTTTGAGAGCCGTGCACTCCCTCTGTCTCCAAAGGATAAATATTGACTTCAGTGATCATTTGAAGTTCATAGTTCTATTAATATATAAATAATTTAGCATTTCCTATAACTCGTTATGAAATATTCAGCATGCATTAAATGTATTTAATCTTACTCATGGGGGTCATGGTTCGTGAACAAACCTCGATTCCAATCTTGCCGACTCCTGAGGTGAAGGAGGGTCACTCGTGCGGCCCATTCGCTGGAGGGTGATGCCCATTCCTGTGCTAAGGGGTTGCTGACTGGTTGCAAGAACCCAACCAATGTCCCTCACCTCTGCCGCACCCCCCCCCCACCCCCACACCCTCCTTCCTACACGTGACTCCAGTCAGAAATTACATCCCCCAGCACCAAAGCCCGCCAGCCACGCAAGACGGGCCCAGAGAATAAACGTGTTGTCGCCCACAGCCCGAGAGGGGTGGGCGGAGGAATCGGATTCCGTGGGAACGAGAGGTCATCGGACATGTTCTTGAAGCAGGTGAATGTTTGCCGAGCTGGGGGGAGGGCAGGGGGGTAGAAACCTGGGGCCTGGTATTCACTGGTTAACTCTTTCAAAGGGCATGATTGGCTCCGAATGTCACCACCCCAGAGGGTGACATTTGAATCCAATAAAAAAGCAGTTAAAAGTCTACGGAACCATTGTCCTAACAACAGTAGGCCGGGCCTGTGTCCACCACAGGAAAATAAAAGGTGTTTCGTTGAATTTACAGTGCAGAAGGAGGCCATTTGACCCATCGAGTCTGCACCGGCTCTTGGAAAGAGCACCCACTTAAGCCCACACCTCCACCCCATCCCCGTAACCCCGCCTCGCCGAAGGGCAGCTTAGCACGGCCAATGCACCCAATCTGCACATCTTTGGACTGTGGGAGGAAACCGGAGCACCCGGAGGAAACCCACGCAGACACGGGGAGGACGTGCAGACTCCGCCCAGACAGTGACCCAAGCCGGGAATCGAACCTGGGACCGCGGGGCTGCGAAGCAACTGTGCTAACCACTGTGATCAAGGGGACGATGACGCATCCCAGTCCCCTGTGGTGCCCAACGAGCACAGAACAGGACGGTGGTGAGAGAGACCCGGAGTGTGACTAATTAGACAAGGGTCCGGGACAGGCAAGGTGGGTTCAATGGCTCGTCTGCTGTGGTGCTTTCGACAATTCTATGTCATCTTAACATCTATGCCAGCCAAAAATCCCCAAGGAGCCCCAGACTGTCTATTTATAATTGATGATTAGTTCTCACCACGTAATGCAACATGTATGAAATCGAAGTTAACCAGCTGGTTGATCTCCCTTCAATGAGTTTGCGCAATGAGATGGATTTTTTAGTCATGGACCCTTATCTCATCCAAGTACCTTTACTGTTAAAAAAACTATTTTATTAAAGATTTCATAAACGCACACGATCTAAACTACAACACAACTCTGAAAGTGGTTCAAACAGTTGTCGTGCTAAGAAGTCAAAAGACCAGGGAAAATTAAGAACACCCCGGTCCCTGGACATAGTCTCCAAATTGGAGAATCCAGCCCTCCATCTTTGCTACTGAGCAAAGTTAGAGTTTCTACTCCAGGTTTCCTGGTTTCTTTTCCCCTTCCTTTGGGCAAAATTCCACATGTGGGGGAGGGGGGGGGGGGGGGGGGGGGATAACCTGTTTTCCAACAAAGATCAATAAACGGGCAAAAATACCTAAAAACAAAAAACGCAGATCCCAGCCGGGGATACCAAAAGTGCGACCGCCCTCTTACACGTCTTCACCCGGTGAATCCATTTATAACACGCGCCGATTAATGTTACGTATCTTCTCGCAGTTAATAGGCAAGGAGGGGGTCACGTCTCTACTGTTCCAGGTTGTGTCTTATCCTGCTACATAAATCTATAGTGTAAAAACTGATTTTTGTGAGGGCCATGAAGGATCTGGCAGGGGTTTGCGGAATCAAAGCGAAAATAACTTTGTTTACAATTATTATACATGCAGCAGCAGCAGAAGTAGTTCACCGCTGCTTCCTTCTCTGGCCGATACCACACTGACCAGCTCTATTTATACACCAGCAACGACTAAAGATTTCCCTCATTGGGGGAACTCATGCTCCCCACATGGGGTAACCAATCGTCCCCAGCCGATAGGATTCAGGCAGGTTATAACACTGACCCTGGCTGCTCTAACCTGTACAATCAACATTCTGGGAGTTCCCAGTGATCAGAAACTGAACTGGATTAGCATGCTGATACTGTGACTACCAGAGCAGGTCAGAGGCTGGGAATCCTGCGGAGAGTAACTCACTTCCTGACCCCCCCCAAAGCCTGTCCACCATCTACAAGGCACATGATGTGGAGATGCCGGCGTTGGACTGGGGTGAGCAGAGTAAGAAGTCTTACAACACCAGGTTAAAGTCCAACAGGTCTGTTTCAAACACGAGCTTTCGGAGCACTGCTCCTTCCTCAGGTGAATGGGGAGGTATGTTCCAGAAACATTTGTATAGACAAAGTCAGAGATGCCGGACAATGCTTGGAATGCGAGCATTTGCGGGTAATCAAATCATTACAGATCCAGAGAGAGGGATAATCCCAGGTTAAAGAGGTGTGAATTGTCTCAAACCAGGACAGTTGGTAGGATTTTGCAAATCCAGGCCAGATGGTGGGGGGTGAATGTAATGCGACATGAATCCAAGATCCCGGTTGAGGCCGCACTCATGCGTGCGGAACCTAGCTATAAGTTTCTGCTCGGCAATTCTGCGTCGTCGCGTGTCCTGAAGACCGCCTTGGAGAACGCTTACCCGGAGATCAGAGGCTGAATGCCCTTGACTGCTGAAGTGTTCCCCGACTGGAAGGGAACATTCCTGCCTGGTGATTGTCGCACGATGCCCCATCATTCATTATCGCAGTGTCTGCATGGTCTCGCCAGTGTACCACGCTTCGGGACATCCTTTCCTGCAGTGTATGAGGTAGACTACATTGGTCGAGTCGCACGAGTATGTGCCGCATACCTGGTGGGTGGTGTTTCCACGTGTAATGGTGGTATCCATGTCGATGATCTGGCATGTCTTGCAGAGATTGCCCTGGCACGGTTGTGTGGTGTCGTGGTCGCTGTTCTGAAGGCTGGGTAATTTGCTGCAAACAATGGTTTGTTTGAGGTTGCGCGGTTGTTTGAAGGCCAGTAGTGGGGGTGTGGGGATGACCTTGGCAAGATGTTCATCTTCATTGATGATGTGTTGAAGGCTGCGAAGAAGCGACCACGACATCACTCAACCGTGCCAGGGCAATCTCTGCAAGACATGCCAGATTATCAACATGGATACCACCAGTACACGTGGAAACACCACCCACCAGGTACGCGGCACATACTCCAAGATGCACTGCAGCAACTCACCAAGGCTCCTGCGGCAGCACCTTCGAAACCCACAACCTCTACCATCTAGAAGGACAAGAGCAGCAGATACCTGGGAACCCCACCACCTGGAGGTTCCCCTCCAAGTCACTCACCGCCCTGACTGGGAAATATATCGGCCGTTCCTTAACTGCCGTTGGGTCAAAAACTGGAACTCCCTCCCTAACAGCAGTGGGTGTACCTACACCTCAGGGACTGCAGTGGTTCAAGAAGGCAGCTCACCACCATCTTCTGAAGGACAACTGGGGATGAGCAATAAATGCTGGCCTAACCAATTGTGCCCACATTCCGGGAATTACTTTTTAAAACCCCTGCACACTCCAGGCTGGAGGACACGTTCAGGATCTTTTCATAGAATTTACAGTGCAAAAGGAGGCCATTCGGCCCATCGAGTCTGCACCGGCTCTTGGAAAGAGCACCCTACCCAAGCCCATACCTCCACCCTATTCCCATAACCCAGTAACCCCACCTAGCACTAAGGGCAATTTGGACCTTCAGGGCAATTTATCATTGCCAAATCACCTAACCCGCACATCTTTGGACTGTGGGAGGAAACCGGAGCACCCGGAGGAAACCCACGCGCACACGGGGAGGACGTGCAGACTCCGCACAGACAGTGACCCAAGCCGGGATTCGAACCTGGGACCCTGGAGCTGTGAAGCATTTGTGCTATCCACTATGCTACCATGCTGCCCTATCTCCTCACCCTCTGCGGTCGTTGATCTATGCTGGCTTCCGGTCCGGCAATGCCTCCATTTTAAAATACCCGTGTTCGTGTTCAAATTCCCCCGTGGCTTGGTACCCCCAACAACGCCCCCCCCCCCCCCCCACAATCTCCGTAAACCCCTCCAGCCAACGCTCCCTCTAATTTCCCATCGCTGCTCACTGCCCGACTGCCGCGCGAGGCGGTTCCTCGTTAAGTTTGTTGAGCAGTCGCAGGCCCCGAAGGGACCCTTGCCTGTGCGCGACCTGTTCATCACTCTGCCTGGCAGAGCTCCCGAGCAACGCAAGAGGGGGCCGCTGCCTGCCACTCTCCGAAGACTCCGACATCCTCCTAATCTGGCCTCCGCGCAACCCATCTCTGATTTCCATCACTGGTGTCTGCAGCGGTCTTGGCTCGGTCCCTGGACTCCGGACGTTAAGATGTTCTTTGATTAAAACCTGCCTCTTTGACCAAGCTTCCCTCGGGTAGTTTGGCGTCGAATTTCGTCTGACAATTCTCCTGTGGAGCAACGCCTTGCGGTCGATTTACAACTGAGTTTACAGACTATTTACTGCCACTGAATGGGGAACCATTAACAATCGGTAGCTTGCTGAGGCTCCCTGCTGGTCGCACCCGGGAGGTGCAGCATCGCATCACAGATGAGTCGGCCACAGCAGAGTCACGGGTAAACGTAGACCCACCTGAGCCATTCGGCCTTAATAGACCAGGTTGTTTATGCTCCCATTCCTCATCTTCCTCCATCAGCAAACCCTTCTTCTCCGTATCTCCCTCGCGCCTCTGTCTGGATTCCTATCAAACGCATCCACACAAATTCCCCTTCCTCACCAATCTCTGCGTAAAGGTGCTTTTCCTGAATTTCTGATTGGGCGTTTTCGCTCAAGAACGGTGTGTGTGGGGTTTATTTTAACATCACGATTTGCGACCAGGAGAGGGCTGCCTAAAAGGCCGGTGGAAGCAGATTCGATAGTAACTTTTGAGGACCGATTGGACGCGCCAGGGGGGGTCAGGTTTGCATGAGGGCGGAGACCTCAGAGGTTCACGGGTAACGGCCTCTCTGGAAACCAGGAACGTGCCTGAGACTGCCGAGCCCTGAGGGTGTAGAGGGATCTAGGTGTCCAGGTGCGTAAACTACAAAATGCGAGTAAACAGGTACAGCAAGTAATTAGATTCCAAATAGAATGTGAGAGGAATTGATTCCAAAGTAGGGTGATTATGCTTCAGTTGTACAGGACAGTAGTGAGGCCACATTTGATGGATTGCGTACAGTATTTGGTCTCTGTGATGGTACGGGGCCAGACCCCAATTTATGTTAAAAACTGGATGAGAAACCCTTAACATAAAAGGACATCCTTTAAGTACGAACTTACACCTTCTCTATCTCCAATTACAAAAAGCCCATTACAGGTCAAAAGCCACTTGTAAATAAAGTTAGCAAACACAGGGATGTTTGCTGTACTCGTGTGCAGGGATTTCCTTTCAGGAAAGAGAAAGACCTTTTCAGGCACAACCTGAAAAGCCTGTTGTCTTTGTCAGAGGAGTAAATCCTGCAGCTAAGGACCCAGAACAATGCGGGTCATACAGGCCATTCTCCCTTCTGAGTGTAGACGCTGAATTGCTGGCCAAGGTTTTGGCCTCGAGATGGAAGATTGTGTACCGGGGGTGATAGGGGAGGACCAGACGGGATTTGTCAAAGAAGGCAGTTAACGGCCAATGTTAGAAGACTCTTGAATGTTATCATGGTGCTCTCCGAGGAGAGGGAGGTGGAGGTAGTGGTCGCTAAGGAGGCGGAAAAGGCCTTCGAGCGGGTGGAGTGGGATATCTGTGGGAGGTCCTGGGGCGGTTCGGGTTTGGGCAGGGCTTTGTCGACTGAGTCCGGTTGTTGTGGGGACAAACCAAGTGAGCTCAGAATATTTTAGACTGAGCTGGAGGACGAAGCAGGGATGTCCACTCTCTCCATTGTTGTTTGCCTTGGCTATAGAGCCATTGGCGATGGTGCTGAGCGTCAAGGGGCTGGAAGGGGCTCGTCCGGGGGGGGGGGGGGGGAGCACAGGGTCTCGTTATATGCGGGCGACCTACTCTTGTATATTTCTGACCCGCTGGGTGGGGGGGGGGGATTATGTGGATCTTAGGGGAATTTGGCTGGTTCTCGGGGTAAAATTGAACATGGGTTAAGAGTGAGCTCTTTGTGATCCAGGCGTAGGGGCAAGAGAGGAGACTGGGGGAGATGCTGTTTAAAATGGTGGGAGTTTTCGCTACTTGGGGATGGGAGCAGCTACACAAATTAAATTTGACCCGGTTGATTGAGCAAATGAAGGAGGACCTTCGGAGGTGGGACATGCTCCCGTTGTCACTGGCAGGGAGGAAACAGACCGTAAAGATGACTGTCCTCCCGAGATTTTTGTTTATTTTCCAGTATCTTCCTATTTTTATTCCAAAAGTTTTTTTTTTAAGAGGATCAATGCGGTGATCTGTGGGTTTGTGTGGTCGGGTAAAACCCCACGAATAAGGAAGGTGCTGTTGGAGAGGAGCCGAGGGGGCCTTACCGAACTTTAGGAATGATTACTGGGCGGCAAATATAGCTATGGTTATGAAGTGGAAGAGGGTTCGGTATGGGAGCGGGTGGGAGTGGCATAATGTCGGGGCACAAGTTGGGGGCACTGGTAACGGCTCCTCTGCCGTTCTCGCCGGCTCAGTACTCCACAAGCCCAGTGGTGGTGGCAACCCTGAGAGTCGGGGGGCAGTGGCGGAAGCATATGGGAGTGGAGGGAGCGTCGGTGTGGGCTCCAATCTGTGGGAACCACCAGTTTGTGCCGGGGAGGCTGGATGGGGGGGTTTGGGAGGTGGAAGAGAGCGGCTGGGCGACCTGCTTATTGATGGGAGATTTCCTTGTTTGGAGGATCTGGAGGAGGAGTTTGAACTGGCAGGAGGGAATGGGTTTCGATATCTGCAGGTGAGGGACTTTGTACGAAGGCAGGTTTCAACCTTTCCGCATCTTCAGGCGAGTCCTGATGAAGGAGCTGCGCTCCGAAAGCTAGTGATTCGAAACAAACCTGTTGGACTTTAACCTGGTGTCAGACTTCTTACTGTGCTCACCCCAGTCCAACGCCGGCATCTCCACATCATGGTTGGAATGAATGACTAGCTCACTTTTATGACACCTTAATTGCATCTTTCGCAGACATTCCGCCTGCCTGTTTGTTAAACCAGGATTTGGAAAAAATGCAACAGATATACAATACAATATATATCGGAATTTCCTACACCCATCGCATCTCCTTATTTAAGGAAAGATGTAAATGCGCTGGGAGCAGTTGAGAGAATGTTTAGCAGACTAAACCCAGAAATTAACAGGTTGTCTTATGAGGAAAGGTTGGAGATATTTGGTTTGTGCCCACAAAAGTATAGAAGAGTACGAGGCGACTTGATCCTAGAGTTATTGACAGGGTTGAGTTGGAGAGGATGCTCCCTCTTGTCGGAGAACCTAGAACTAGGGGTCAATGTCTGAAAATAAGAGGTCACATAAGACGGAGATAAGGAGATGTTCTTTCTCTGAAGGCCGTGAGGCTTTGGACCTCTTCTTCACAAGGCAGTGGAAGGGGAGTCTTCGATTTCTGTTAAGGAGATCTTGATTAACAAAGAGGGGAGGTGAAAGGTTATTGTGGTAGGCGGGAATGCGGGGTTGAAGTTACAAGCAGATCCACCGTGTTCTTACTGAATGGGGGGGTTGGCTCGAAGGGCCACCTTTCACAATGTAGACCCCCCCCCCCCCGTAGCAGGACCCCAATGCTAAATTTTCATGGCTGTGGAGGGGTAGGGTGCGGGGAAGCACTGGGTGAGGTTCCATGGTAAAGAATTGGACAACAACTGGGTTTGCCTGCCACCTCGACATAGCTCAATGAATTAGGGGGTCGATTGATTTTCATCTGAAATTGGCATTTTCACAGCAGGACGTAGGTTGCTCACGCCGCTATGATGTATTGCCGTGGCTTCTCGCTGTGACTCGCTTTCGATTGTGTCACACACAGAGATTTACACGGTGATTCACTCCGACATCGAGGTTCTCCGACAATCCGGCCGTTTCTCCCCAAGAGATCTGAAATGTCCGACTTTCCCGGTGTTGCTGAGCGGGAGGGATGTTAGTGCCAGGTGTTCTAAATCTTTCCCGTATTTCCCATTTCTTTTATTTTACCACTTTGATCTGTGGACGGGTAATGGAGTTGTGACTTTAATGCCACCTGTATCTGTAACCCAAGCAAAGGAACGGCCTGTATCTTTCAATCAAGCAGGAAGAATCCCGGAAGGCATGGGCGATGACTCACTTTGATGGCCGAGAGCCCGCCACTGGAGACTTCCGCCATTTGGCAGCAACAGGGTTCGTCCGGACAGGGGGTGAGGACAAGGAGCTGACGGGTGTGCAGCTGCATCCCACCTACGGGATCAGGCCACGGGGTCTCCAGCTCTCGATGGAGGGTTCGGGCCTGGGGGGGGGAAGATTAGAAATGCCACCTGATCAAGGGGGTACGCTCGGGCGGTAGTTCACCGCACACCTGTGCTTCCTCCAGACGTCCCCTGGCATCGGAGCCGAGCACAACCCAAGATCACGGACGGCGTCGGCGACGATGTCGGCTGTGAGGTGGACATACACCAACGCAGCCTCTTCCCTTTAGCCCTGCAAATATTACCTTTTCGGATAATGATCTAATTCTTTTTCGAAAACCTCAACTGAACCCATCACCGCCACACTTTGGGGCAGCACATTCCAGACCCTAACCTGGTTAGCACTGTTGCTGCACAGCTCCAGGGTCTCGGGTTCGATTCCCGGCTTGGGTCACTGTCTGTGTGGAGTCTGCACGTTCTCCCCCTGTCTGTGTGGGTTTCCTCCGGGTGCTCCGATTATTAAAATTGTAACACCAGCTTCTCCAATGCTTCGCCATAACTGAAGATGCACGAAGCATCCTATTGGATGGGTTGGGAAGGGCCGCCCAGTGGTTAGCACTGCTGCCCGACAGCGCCAGGGATCCGGGTTCGACTTCGGCCTCGGGTGGCCGTCTGTGCGGAGTTTTCACTATCTCCCCGTGTCTACGTGGGGGGAGGGGGGGGGGGGGCTAGGTAGGGTGCTTGATGGGCCAAATGGCCTCCTTCGGCACAGTAAGACTCTATGGTTCCAAGCTTCTCGGTTCATCTTTCTTTGTAAATATTGTTTCAATGTGGGTTTTGCTACTTATCGGTAGTGTGGCCGTGCAGTCTAAGCCGCTGGATATTGGCCCTCAGAGGTGGGAGTTCGAATCCCAGCGCCTCCAGGCGGCTATTTTCTGTAGTTGCACATTCAAGTTCTTCTTGTTGGGCTGGTTTTATCAAATTGGCACATTATTTGTATACGTGACGTATCATTTTCCTCCCACAGTCCAAAGAGGTGCAGGTTAGGTGGACTGGCCACGCTAAAGGGGACTGGTTTAGCACACTGGGCTAAATCGCTGGCTGCGAAAGCAGGCCAGCAGCACAGTTCGATTCCCGTAACAGCCTCCCCGAACAGGCGCCGGAATGTGGCGACTAGGGGCTTTCCACAGTAACTTCATCGAAGTCTACTCGTGACAATAAGCGATTTTCATTTTCATAAAGTGCCCCTTGGTGTCCAGAAAGGCGGAGGTTAGGTGGGGTTATGGGGATAAGCCAGGGACGCGGGCTGGGGGAGGGTACTCATTCACGGGGTCGGTGTAGACTCCAGGTAGCCCTTAACAATGACATTGGTTATGGGGTAGATATTGACCGGGGCGCAGGGGCTGGGGGGGAGAAATCCACCCCCCCCCCCCCCACCCCCCCGACCTTCGAAACAGCGGTGTGGGGTCCTTTACGCCCCAAAGGGGCCTCGGCTTAACAACTGACTAGTAAAAAGGTGTGCCCCGACTGTAGAGCACTCCCTCAGGACTGACACTGGCATTTCCAGCCCAACTGACGGGTGCCCGAGTCTCCCGAGAGGGAGGTAAGTCGAGTTAAGCAGGGGGACCCTGCGTTTCTGCACCCTGTTATCTGGTCGGGTTAGAACCCCCAGTTTAAAGCTGGAGCATCTGTGAAAGGGGTGGGGCGGGTAGTAAAACACCCGGCTGCTGTTTTGTTGAATTTCGGCGCAATTCACCGCGAGAAACAAAGTTTTTGTTGGGTGAGAAAAATCTTTATTCCTTTTGTCGTGAGTTTAAACGAGCCCAGGGCGCGGGCGGGAAAGAACGTAGGAGCGGAACAAAGGCGGGCGTGGGGTTCAATTGATCTTTAAACGTGCCGGATCACCACATTGCCTTCGGAATCTTGTGTGAACAGTAAACCTGGGGGCGGAGAGGCAGCGGCCTGGCATTCGGACGCTACCACAAGGTCCGATTCAGGGGAGCCGTTGCCCCGGCTGATGGCACCATTGCAGTGTTCCGACTGAAGGTTCCGGTCTCCGGGAAAGCCCGCCGCACACCGGCTGCCTGGATATCGGTGGGAGATAACCCGGTTCCCCTGTGAATCCTGGCTGAATAAAAGTGACAGCGTGTTCTGGTGGCTGCGCGGTGTGTTTGGCTGGTTAGAAGGCGGAGATTCAGCACCGCGGGGTGCATTCCGACAGTGCAGGGGCGGGTCGGTTCCCTGTGACCCCAGCGGTCTTTTCGAAGGCGCCGGATTCGGGTTGGTCCGCCGCCCAAAGACGTTTTCCTTGTCCCCGGGAAGACGATCCTGGCCCCGGCCCGGGTTCAGCTTCTTGGGCGAATGGGGCACCTCCCGGCATCTCGGCCGCCCCCTTTCCCGGTTGACGGTTCGTTGGGAGGTGGAGGGGAGAGGGGCGGATGCTCCGGAAGGCTGCGCCCGCAGGATCGCTGACTGGGCCGGAGGCCGGCCACCGGGCTGCCCTTTTGCAGCCGGGCTGCCCCCGTCCGACGTGCATCCCCCGGCCGGTGGTCTGGCCGCCTCCCTGTGCGAGATGACTCGGCTCGCTGGCGAATCTGGAGCAGGCGGCAGACTCGGGGCGGCACTGGGCGCGGGTGCTTTGCCCTCACTGCCCAGAGCGGGGCAGCCACTGTCTCTGCGGATATCACCGTCAGTGACCAGCTCAGTCTGGCTTGCAGGCGGTTCCCTGCCGATGGCACTTTGGCCAGAATCTGGTGAGGCCACGACCTGGGTTGACGTATTTGGCAGTTTCTCTGTTTTACCTGCGGAGAATAAATGGGAAAGAGAAACTGGGGTTTTCATTGTTATTTTCATTATTACTCTTCACCGTCTGATCAGCATGTATTTACACAGTTCCGCAGAAACAGGCCACTCGGCCCATCGGCTCCGTGCTGGTGATTCTGCTCCACACCAACCTCCTGCCCCCCCCCCCCCATCTCACCCCATCAGCATCCCCATTTATTCGTCCCTTCCTCAAGTGTTTATCCAGCTTCCTCCGCAATTGTCTGGACACTATTCACCTCGATCAATCCCCGTGGGAGCGAGTCCCACATTCTCCCCCCCTCCCCGTGGGAGCGAGTCCCACATTCTCCCCACTCCCCGTGGGAGTGAGTCCCACATTCTCCCCCACTCCCTGTGGGAGCCAGTCCCACATTCTCCCCACTACCGTGGGAGGGAGTCCCCATTCTCCCCACTCCCCGTGGGAGCCAGTCCCACATTCACCCCACTCCCCGTGGGATGAGTCCCACATTCTCCCCACTCCCCGCGGGAGCGAGTCCCACATTCTCCCCACTCCCCGCGGGAGCGAGTCCCACATTCTCCCCACTCCCCGCGGGAGCGAGTCCCACATTCTCCCCACTCCCCGTGGAGGCTGTGGAGGTCAAATCACTGAGTGTCTTTAAGACAGAGATAGATCGGTTCTTGATTAATGAGGGGTCAGGGGTTATGGGGAAAGGCAGGAGAATGGGGATGAGAAAAATATCAGCCATGATTGAATGGCGGAGCAGACTCAACGGCCGAATGGCCTAATTCTGCTCCTATGTCTGATGGCCTGCGGTGGCTGAGCCGACCGGCCACCCAAGGGGGGCAGTCACCGTGGCCTGCCGTAGCCTGGAGCTGTGACAGGAAGCTCCAATTTCTTCCATTACATACTTGACCAGCAATCCCTCCCCTCTCACACTGGCGCGCAGAGCAAGGATTCACGAGTCGATGCGTTATCCCCGCTGCGGGCGCGCACGGCGCGACTTGGAGCGGAGGAAGGTGACGGGTACCTTTGGGCTTGGGGAGGAAGAAGGAAGAGACGGTTGTCTGCCTGACGCATCGCGGCGGAGCTCTCGTCTGGGTGAAATTCACAGCCACTTCAATGTTGTACTGCCTTCTGGACAGGAGGCTCAGCAGCTTGGAACGGAACGGGCTGAAAACAATATTTTTGAAAACAGCAAAGTTAGGAATTACCTATCGCCGGCACGAACCGAAAGGAGCGGCAGAATTGGAATGTACTCCAACATTTTAATTGACATCACTGGTCAGTGTTAGCATCTAGATGCAGCAAAGAGTCAAGAGCTCTGCTCCTTTCCCAAGACGCCATTACTTTCCTTGAACCCACTCTTTACAAAACTCTATCACCGCACCACGAGTGCCACCAGCAACCTCTTTACCTATCCGCGTCAATTATTGGATACTTAACATCAATTTAGCATGCAATTGGAACGTACCTTAACCCATTCCTTAACAGTTTGGCCTCGGCCCGGCTATTGTGGTCAATTCTAGGCCGGGCTGGAATTCTCCAGCCGTGAGCCGGCGGGATGGTCTGGGTCCTGCCAAGGCAATACCCCCCCACCCCCCGCCGTGGGTTCCCCTACGGCAGAGGTCAGAGCAACGGGAAACCCGTCAACAGCAGCAAAGCCGTAAGATTCCGCCCACACTTCAGGAACGAGTCAAGGCCTCGGAAACATTACCGTGGAATTTTATCCAGATTTGAGGGATTCGGTTGCGAGGCGGGGTTGGGAAAATCGAACCGTTGCCCTCGGAGCAGGGTGGCCTGAAGGAGGTTCCCAAGGGTAACGAGATATTCTGAGAGTAGCCAGAGAAAAATCACTCCCTTTGGCAATAACCGTACGTTCAAAACCTTGGCGAAAGGTCCGAGGTGGGAAGTGAGGAGAAATCGTCCCGTGCAGAGAGCTGATGGGATCTGAAGATTTCACCTTGAGGGCAAGTACTTCCTCATCTAGCAAGTACTATCCCCGTGATCCGATCTAACCTTTTGGACACCAAGGGGCAATTTTAGTGCGGCCAATTCACCTACCTGCACGTTTTTGGACTTGCGGGAAAACCGGAGCACCCGGAGGAAACCCACGCAGACACGGGAGGAACGTGCAGACTCCGCACCGACATTGACACAAGCCCGGAATCGAACCCGGGTCCCTGGCGCTGTGAAGCAACAGTGCTAACCACTGTCCTAAATGCATCCTCGGTCCAATAATAACTGAAGGAGATAGGTACCTCAGTAAATTAAAGAATGGTGGCACATAACAGGCACCTAGTTTGAGTGGTGGCAACCTGCATTTATATAGCACCAAGGACCTTCACAGGATTGATTATCAGACACAAATCCAGCCCCAAGACGAGCTGGACAGATTTTATTTACTTTGTAAAAATTAAGGGCAATTTAGCGTGGCCAATCCACCTGCCCTGCACATTTTTCATAGAATTTACAGTGCAGAGGAGGCTATTCGGCCCATCGGTCTGCACCGGCTCTTGGAAAGAGCACCCTACCCAAGCCCATACCCCACCCTAACCCTATAACCCAGTAACCCCACCTAACACT
>NC_052174.1:14777539-14826905 GCF_902713615.1 Scyliorhinus canicula
GCTTTTACATATATATTTTATCAATTGCAAACATAAAGACCTCACACAGCAACATAATCTATGTATAACACAAAATGAATTCCCCCTTAACTGTTCCAATTCAATAACAAAATCCAATAACCAAACCCCGATTCAACGGCGTGGCCCAGCACACTGAATTCTCACTTGAATGTAGCTGGTCCTTCCCCTAAGCTTCTGAACCAGTCTCAACCAGCAGATTCAAACTGCTTCTGGAAAGCAAACAATATATTTTAAGTTACCAAGCCACAACCAACGGGCTTTTTGTTGGAACAGATATTTAAAATGAAAATAGGGAGAAACAAGCAACACTTCTTTTCTCTTTCTGAGTCCGAACTGAAACTGGAACCCAAACACCTCAGAGCCACAGCCCAGCTCCACCCACAATGACATCACTGAAGCCATGTGATAAGACAAAAAACTTTCTTAAAGGAACATTCACATATACCCACCTCAAAGTGACCTCCCACACTCCCTCAGAGTGACCCACCTCAGAGTGACCCACCTCAGAGTAACCTCCCACACTCCCTCAGACTGACTTCTCACTCCCTCAGACAGTCGTTCACTCCCTCAGAATGACCTCCCACACTCCCTCAGAGTGACCCACCTCAGAGTAACCTCCCACACTCCCTCAGACTGACTTCTCACTCCCTCAGACAGACGTTCACTCCCTCAGAATGACCTCCTCACTCCATCAGAGTGACCCCCTCAATCGTTGAATGACCCATCATTCACGTTGAGTGACCCGCCCTGTGTAGTGCTGCACTGTCAGAGGGTCAGTACTGAGGGAGTGCTGCACTGTCAGAGGGTCAGTACTGAGGGAGTGCCGCACTGTCAGAGGGTCAGTACTGAGGGAGTGCCGCACTGTCAGAGGGTCAGTACTGAGGGAGTGCCGCACTGTCAGAGGGTCAGTACTGAGGGAGTGCCGCACTGTCAGAGGGTCGGTACTGAGGGAGTGCGGCACTGTCAGAGGGTCAGTACTGAGGGAGTGCGGCACTGTCAGAGGGTCAGTACTGAGGGAGTGCCGCACTGTCAGAGGGTCAGTACTGAGGGAGTGCCGCACTGTCAGAGGGTCAGTACTGAGGGAGTGCCGCACTGTCAGAGGGTCAGTACTGAGGGAGTGCCGCACTGTCAGAGGGTCAGTACTGAGGGAGTGCCGCACTGTCAGAGGGTCAGTACTGAGGGAGTGCTGCACTGTCAGAGGGTCAGTACTGAGGGAGTGCCGCACTGTCAGAGGGTCAGTACTGAGGGAGTGCCGCACTGTCAGAGGGTCAGTACTGAGGGAGTGCCGCACTGTCAGAGGGTCAGTAGTGAGGGAGTGCCGCACTGTCAGAGGGTCAGTACTGAGGGAGTGCCGCACTGTCAGAGGGTCAGTACTGAGGGAGTGCCGCACTGTCAGAGGGTCAGTACTGAGGGAGTGCTGCATTGTCAGAGGGTCAGTACTGAGGGAGTGCCGCACTATCAGAGGGTCAGTACTGAGGGAGTGCCGCACTGTCAGAGGGTCAGTACTGAGGGAGTGCCGCACTGTCAGAGGGTCAGTACTGAGGGAGTGCCGCACTGTCAGAGGGTCAATACTGAGGGAGTGCTGCACTGTCAGAGGGTCAGTACTGAGGGAGTGCCGCACTGTCAGAGGGTCAGTACTGAGGGAGTGCTGCACTGTCAGACGGTCAGTACTGAGGGAGTGCCGCACTGTCAGAGGGTCAGTACTGAGGGAGTGCTGCACTGTCAGAGGGTCAGTACTGAGGGAATGCCGCACTGTCAGAGGGTCAGTACTGAGGGAGTGCCGCACTGTCAGAGGGTCAGTACTGAGGGGGTGCTGCACTGTCAGAGGGTCAGTACTGAGGGAGTGCTGCACTGTCAGAGGGTCAGTACTGAGGGAGTGCCGCACTGTCAGAAGGTCAGTACTGAGGGAGTGCTGCACAGTCAGAGGGTCAGTACTGAGGGAGTGCCGCACTGTCAGAGGGTCAGTACTGAGGGAGTGCTGCACTGTCAGAGGGTCAGTACTGAGGGAGTGCTGTACTGTCAGAGGGTCAGTACTGAGGGAGTGCCGCACTGTCAGAGGGTCAGTATTGAGGGAGTGCCTCTGTGAACCTCCTCTGGACCCTTTCCAAGGCCCAGCACGTCCTTCCTTGGATACGGGGCCCAAAACTGCTCACAATATTCCTAATGGTGTCTGACCAGAGCCTGATACAGCCTCAGAAGTACATCCCTGGTCTTGTATTCTAGCCCTCTCGACGTGAATGCTAACATTGCATTTGCCTTCCTAACTGCCGGCTGAACCTGCACGTTAACCTTAAGAGAATGGTGAACAAGGACTCCCAAGTCCCTTTGTGCTTCTGATTTCCTCACCATTTCCCCATTTAGAAAATAGTCCATGCCTCTCCTCTTCCTGCCAAAATACATAACCTCACACTTTTCCACATTGTATTCCATCTGCCACTTCATTGCCCACTCTCCTAGCCTGTCCCAAGTCCTTCTGCAGCCCCCCCTGCTTCCTCAACACTACCTGTCCCTCTGCAGATCTTCGTATCATCTGCAAACTTAGCGACAGTGTCCTCAGTTCCTTCTTGCTAGATCACTAATGTACATCTTAATTGTTGTGGTCCCTTCAATGCCTTCCCAATCCCCTCAGCCAATTCCTTCAGAACCCTGGGGTGTAGTCCATCCGGTCCAGGTGATTTACCCACCTTCAGACCTTTCAGTTTCCCCAGAACCTTCTCCTTAGTGATGGTCACTGCACTCACTTCTTCCCCCTGGTTCTCCTGGAGCTCTGGCATCCCACTGGTGTCTTCCACCATGAAGACTGATGCAAAGTAACTATTCAGTTGTCTTATTTCTTTGTTCTCCATTCCTACTTCTCCTGCCTCTTTTCCCAGTGGTCGAATATCAATTTCTGTCTCTCTCTTAACTTTTGCAGCTTACACACATATTTCATCTCCACCCCCCCCCCCCCCCCCTATTGATTTTTCAGTTGTTACTGCTCGCTTTTAAAGGCTTCCCATTTTTCTGGCTTCCCACTAATCCTCGCCACTTTGTATTCTTTTACTTTGGCTTTTATGCTGCCCCGGTAGTTCTCCCCCTCCCCGATGTGTCGCAGCGTCGGAAGCTCAGACTCCAGCTCATCACCTCTGAGCCGAAGTTCCTCAAGCAACCAACACTTGCTGCAGATGTGTTCAGTAGAAATCACAATGGGGTCCACCATCTCCCACATCGTGCAGGCACGGTAGCACAGTGGTTAGCACTGTTGCTTCACGGCGCCAGGGACCCTGGGTTCGATTCCCGGCTTGGGTCACTGTCTGTGCGGAGTCTGCACGTTCTCCCCGTGTCTGCTGTGGGTTTCCTCCGGGTGCTCCGGTTTCCTCCCACAAGTCCCGAAAGACATGTTGTTAGGTGAATTGCACATTCTGAATTCTCCCTCAGTGTACCTGAACAGGCGCCGGCATGTGGCGACTAGGGGATTTTCACAGTAATTTCACTGCAGTGTTAATGTAAGCCTACTTCTGACACTAATGAAGATGAGTATTATTGTTATCAAGAATGATCCCTGGAATGAAGAGCTTGTCGTATGAGGAACGGTTGAGGACTCTGGGTCTGTACTCGTTGGAGTTTAGAAGGATGAGGGGGGATCTTATTGAAACTTACAGGATACTGCGAGGCCTGGATAGAGTGGACGTGGAGAGGATGTTTCCACTTGTACGAAACGCTAGAAGCAGAGGACACGCATCTCAGACTAAAGGGACGATCCTTTAAAACAGAGATGAGGAGGAATTTCTCCAGCCAGAGGGTGGTGAATCTGTGGAACTCTTTGCCGCAGAAGGCTGTGGAGGCCAAATCACTGAGTGTCTTTAAGACAGAGATAGATAGGTTCTTGATTAATAAGGGGATCAGGGGTTATGGGGAGAAGGCAGGAGAATGGGGATGAGAAAATATCAGCCATGATTGAATGGCGGTAGCAGACTCGATGGGCCGAGTGGCCTAATTCTGCTCCTGGATCCTGTGGTCTCATGGATGCAGATTTTTTTTTTTCCGTTCTTGGGATTCGGGCATCACTGACTGGACCAGCATTTGTTGCCCATCCCTAATTGCCCTTGAACTGAGTGTCGCGCTCAGCTGTTTCAGTGGGGACAGATAAGGGTCAACCATATTGCTGTGGGTCTGGAGTCACATGTAGACCAGATCGGGTTTGGGTCGCATATTTCCTTCCCTGAAGTGAACCAGATGGTTTTTTTTAACGAGAATCAGCAATGGTTTCATGGCCATCACTAGGTTTCTTTTCATTCTAGATTTTTATTGATTTCAAATTTCACCATCTGGCATGGTGGGATTTGAACCTGGGACCCCAAAGCATTCCCTTGGGTTTCTGGATTATCCGTCCAGTGACAACAACACTGCGCCACTGTGTCTGTGTATTTATTGGGAGGAGCCAGATCTGTCTGTATTTTTCCAGCTTGCCATAGGATTTGAGTCCGACAAGACAGAAATGTACTGGGTCCATTCTTGAAAGGAACTCTCTAAATGTCCCACATAGCTGAGCAAAGTTTGTTAGCTTTATTTATAAGTGGCATTTGAACAGTATTGGGTTGTTTAGTTGGAATTAATGGCAGGTGCAGATAGTAAAAGTTTTTTTTCCTTTTCAAGAACTGTTAAATGATCGTTGTAAAGCTATTTATTTGATGTTAGTGCGGCTAATTCTGTGTTTAAATTAAAGTTTGTTTTCACATAAAAGATACCCATTGTTCAGAGTCCCATTCCTGGGGTGAAGTGGTCTTTCCTCACGGCTTAAAATGTTTTGAAAAAATTATTTGGAGTTCTCATCCAATGTCCAAACAAATATTGGGTCCTGTCCCAGAGCCTAACAGATGTTGGGATTTGGTCACGGAGGTGGGATGGTATGGGTTGGGGCGGGGGGTGGGGGTGTCCAGGGAGAGACGGGATGGTGTGGGGTGGGGCGGGGGGTGGGGGTGTCCAGGGAGAGACGGGATGGTGTGGGGGGTGGGGCGGGGAGGGGGGGGTGTCGAGGGAGAGGTGGGATGGTGTGGAGCGGGGGGGGGTGGTGTCGAGGGAGAGGCGGGATGGTGTGGGGCGGAGGGGGTGGTGTTGAGGGAGAGGTGGGATGGTGTGGGGGGTGGGGCGGGGAGGGGGTGGTGTCGAGGGAGAGGCGGGATGGTGTGGGGCGGCGGGTGGGGGTGTCGAGGGAGAGGTGGGATGGTGTGGGGGGGTGGGGGTGTCGGGGGAGAGGTGGGATGGTGTGGGGTGGGGCGGGGAGGGGGTGGTGTCGAGGGAGAGGCAGGATGGTGTGGGGTGGGGCGGGGGTGGGGGTGTCGAGGGAGAGGCGGGATGGTGTGGGGTGGGGCGGGGGTGGGGGTGTCGGGGGAGAGGCGGGATGGTGTGGGGCGGGGGGGGGTGGTGTCGAGGGAGAGGCGGGATGGTGGGGGCGGGGGGGTGGTGTCGAGTGAGAGGTGGGATGGTGTGGGGCGGGGGTGGGGGTGTCGAGTGAGAGGCGGGATGGTGTGGGGCGGGGGGGTGCTGTCGAGGGAGAGGCGGGATGGTGTGGGGCGGGGGTGGGGGTGTCGAGTGAGAGGCGGGATGGTGTGGGGCGGGGGGGTGCTGTCGAGGGAGAGGCGGGATGGTGTGGGGCGGGGGTGGGGGGGATGCTGTCGAGGGAGAGGCGGGATGGTGTGGGGCGGGGGTGGGGGTGTCGAGTGAGAGGTGGGATGGTGTGGGGCGGGGGGGTGGTGGTGTCGAGGGAGAGGCGGGATGGTGTGGGGCGGGGGTGGGGGGTGTCGAGGGAGAGGCGGGATGGTGTGGGGTGGGGGGGTGGTGGTGTCGAGGGAGAGGCGGGATGGTGTGGGGCGGGGGGTGGGGGTGTCGAGTGAGAGGTGGGATGGTGTGGGGTGGGGGGGTGGTGGTGTCGAGGGAGGGTTGGGATGGTGTGGGGCGGGGGGGTGCTGTCGAGGGAGAGGCGGGATGGTGTGGGGCGGGGGGGTGGTGGTGTCGAGGGAGGGGTGGGATGGTGTGGGGGTGGGACGGGGAGGGGGGTGGTGTCGAGGGAGGGTCGGGATGGTGTGGGGCGGGGGGGTGCTGTCGAGGGAGAGGCGGGATGGTGTGGGGCGGGGGGGGTGGTGTCGAGGGAGAGGTGGGATGGTGTGGGGCGGGGGGGTGGTGTCGAGGGATAGGTGGGATGGTGTGGGGTGGGACGGGGAGGGGGTGGTGTCGAGGGAGGGTTGGGATGGTGTGGGGCGGGGGGGTGGTGGTGTCGAGGGAGGGGTGGGATGGTGTGGAGCGGGGGTGGGATGGTGTGGAGCGGAGGGGGTGGTGTTGAGGGAGAGGCGGGATGGTGTGGGGTGGGGCGGGGGGGGGGGGTGGTGTCGAGGGAGAGGCAGGATGGTGTGGGGGGTGGGGCGGGGAGGGGGTGGTGTTGAGGGAGAGGCGGGATGGTGTGGGGCGGGGGGGTGGTGTTGAGGGAGGGGTGGGATGGTGTGGGGCGGGGGGGTGGTGTCGAGGGAGAGGTGGGATGGTGTGGGGGGTGGGGCGGGGAGGGGGTGGTGTTGAGGGAGAGGTGGGATGGTGTGGGGCGGGGGGGGTGGTGTCGCGGGAGGGGTGGGATGGGGGTGTCGAGGGAGGGGTGGGATGGTGTGGGGCGGGGAGGGGGTGGTGTTGAGGGAGAGGCGGGATGGTGTGGGGCGGGGGGGTGGTGGTGTTGAGGGAGGGGCGGGATGGTGTGGGGTGGGGCGGGGGGGGGGTGGTGTTGAGGGAGGGGTGGGATGGTGTGGGGGTGGGGCGGGGGGTGGGGGGGTGGTGTCGAGGGAGGGGTGGGATGGTGTGGGGCGGGGGGGGTGGTGTCGAGGGAGAGGCGGGATGGTGTGGGGGTGGGGCGGGGGGTGGGGGGGGGTGGTGTCGCGGGAGGGGTGGGATGGTGGGGGGAGGGGGGGTGGTGTCGCGGGAGGGGTGGGATGGTGTGGGGCGAGGGGGGGGGGGGTGGTGTCGAGGGAGGGGTAGCACAACCGGGTAGAAATCAGCGAGTCCGGTGTACAGGGCATGCGCAGAGGGCTAATCTCAGCCCATTCTTAATCCTTGGCTCTTAATGGATTTGTCCAGGATCAACACAGGAAAACATTTCCGAGCAATTGCTATCTGCAAACAAGGTAACACCGGACACAGGTCCACAAATGCAAATCCCCGGTGCTTTCCTTAGATTATCATTTGCTTTCTGTCGGGGGCGGGGGTGTGGGGGGGGGATCCAGGCTAATTTTGTTTCCCAAACTTCATTCCCGCTTATCCCCGGCTAAGAGACTCCGACAGAGTTACGCTGCCTTTGCATTCACCGTGGGTCACAGCTTACTCCTGTTTTCCTGGGTGACGATGTTATTAACGAGTCTCTCTCTGATGGGAATGTTTCAACTTACTTCACGCTTGACTTCTGTCACTGTATCGGCCAGAACTCGCATTCGTCGTTAATGTGCCTTCCATGTCCCCAGCGGCTAAGCAGGAAGGGCAGGCTGACGGTCAGCGGGCGCCGCAGGTGTTAGGCCCAGGTGTCCAGCGGCTCGTTCAAAGTTTTAAGGTTTTAAGGAACGCCTTACAGGAGGGAGGGAGGGAGGAGCGATGGGAATCGGGGGAAAGCTCGAGAGGGGGTGGAATTGGAGCAGAGACGGGATCTCGGAGGGTTGTAGGGGCTGGAGGAGGTTACAGAGATAGGGAGGGGGTGTAGGTGCTGGAGGAGGTAACAGAGATAGGGAGGGGGTGTAGATGCTGGAGGAGGTTACAGAGATAGGGAGGGTGGTAGGGGCTGGAGGGGGTTACAGAGATAGGGAGGGGGTGTAGGGATTGGAGGAGGTTACAGAGATAGGGAGGGGTGTAGGGGCTGGAGGAGGTTACAGAGATAGGGAGGGGCTGTAGAGGCTGGAGGAGGTTACAGAGATAGGGAGGGTTGTAGGGGCTGGAGGAGGTTGCAGAGATAGGGAGGGTTGTAGTGGCTGGATGGGGTTATAGAGATAGGGAGGGTGGTAGGGGCTGGAGGGGGTTACAGAGATAGGGAGGGGGTGTAGGGGCTGGAGGAGGTTACAGAGATAGGGAGGGGGTTGTAGGGGCTGGAGGAGGTTACAGAGATAGGGAGGGGCTGTAGAGGCTGGAGGAGGTTACAGAGATAGGGAGGGTTGTAGGGGCTGGAGGAGGTTACAGAGATAGGGAGGGTTGTAGTGGCTGGATGGGGTTATAGAGATAGGGAGGGTTGTAGGGGCTGGAGGAGGTTACAGAGATAGGGAGGGTGTGAGGCAATTGAGGGATTTGCAGAATGAACTGTTGTTGGTCGAGCTGGATTGTCCCAAACAGCAATCTGGCTGAAATGCTCTTTGCAATGTTCTAAAATCTTAAAATGCGTCCTGTAAATGCAAACTCTTCCTCGCTCCTTGAGTGTTTGTGTGTGTGTGTGTCTGTGTGAGTGTATGCGTGTGTGAGTGTGTGTGTGTGTGTGTGTGTGTGAAAGAGAGCGTGTGTGTGTTTCAGTGTGTGTGTGTGTCTGTGTGAGAGTGTCTGTGAGAGTGTGTGTGTGAGAGTATGTGTGAGTGTGTGTGTCAGTTTGTGTGTGTGTGAGAGTGTGTATGTGTGTGGGTGCGTGTGAGTGCGCGTGTCAGTGTGTGTGTGTGTGTGTGTGAGTGTGTTAGTGTGTGTGAGTGTGAGTGCGTGTGTGAGTGTGTTTGTGTGTGAGTGTGTGTGAGTGTGAGTGCGTGTGTGAGTGTGTGACTGCGTGTGTGTGTGACTGCGTGTGTGAGTGTGTTTGTGTGTGTGTGACTGCGTGTGTGAGTGTGTTTGTGTGTGTGTGTGTGTGAGTGTGTTTGTGTGTGTGAGTGTGTTTGTGTGTGAGCGTGTATGTGTGTGTTTGTGTGTGTGTGTGAGAGCGTGTGTGTGTGTGTTTGTGTGTGTGTGAGAGCGTGTGTGTGTGTTTCTGAGTGTGTGAGTGTCTGACTGCGTGTGTGAGTGTGTGTGTGTGTGTGAGAGCGTGTGTGTGTGTTTGTGTGTGTGTGAGAGCGTGTGTGTGTGTTTCTGAGTGTGTGAGTGTCTGACTGCGTGTGTGAGTGTGTGTGTGAGTGTGTGAGTGTGTTTGTGTGAGTGTGTTTGTGTGTGTGTGTGTGTGAGAGCGTGTGTGTGTGTGAGAGCGTGTGTGTGTGTTTGTGTGTGTGTGAGTGAGTGTGTGTGGGTCAGTATTTCAATCAGTTCGCTCCCCTTTCCCGTTTGGTGAATTCTGCCAATTTCCTTGTCAAGGACACTGGGTCCCTCACTCGGGCGATGATCTGTGGAAGCTGAGGGGTTTTTTTTGGCCGGTGTGGGGAGGGGGGGGGGGGGGGGGGATTGCGGGGGGGGGGGTTACGGGGGGGGGGGGGTTTGCGGGGGGGGGTTTGCGGGGGCGGGGCGGGGGGTTGCGGGGGGGTTTGCGGGTGGGGGCGTTGCGGGGGTGCGGGGGGGGTTTGCGGGGGGGGTGCGGAGGTTGCGGGGGGGGGTTGTGGGGGAGGGGGTTTGCCGGGGGGGGGGGTGCGGGGGTTGCCGGGGGGGGGGGGGGGGTGCGGGGGGAGGGTTGCCGGGGGGGGGGGGGGTTGCGGGGGTTGCCGGGGGGGGAGGGGTGCGGTGGTTGCCGGGGGGGGGGGGGATGTCTGGCCAGGCTGACGTGCCGGTGATATTTTGTCTCCCCAGATACCCGCAGAGTTGGAGGGCTCATGGAGGAGGGCCAAACTAAACTGGACCCGGCTCAGGATGACCGCTTCAAGGCAAGAACGGAGAGACTCCTGGCCATCTTCCAGAGTGACCTCTTCCAGGCTCTGCTCGGTACGATAGTGCACTGACCGTGGCTTCACACGCTGCTTTGAGGAGGGAGGCGGGAGTCTGAACACCTGCCCACCCATCAGACCCATATAGACCACACAGAATGTCACTGCAGTGCTGCCCTCCAGCCACCGGGTGGAGATACTTCAGCCTAATGAAAATTTAGTTACTCCAGCATTGAAGCCAATTGGCTAAAACATTGGTGGGATGCCAGCTGTATATCACTGGAATATTTTCCAATGACATTCACTGGGTGAGGATAGAATCAAAACTCACAAATCTGCACACACAATCCCCATCAAACACCCTCAGGACAGGTACAGCACGGGGTTAGATACAGAGTAAAGCTCCCTCTACACTGTCCCCATCAAACACTCCCAGGACAGGTACAGCACGGGGTTAGATACAGAGTAAAGCTCCCTCTACACTGCCCCCATCAAACACTCCCAGGACAGGTACAGCACGGGGTTAGATACAGAGTAAAGCTCCCTCTACACTGTCCCCATCAAACACTCCCAGGACAGGTACAGCACGGGGTTAGACACAGAGTAAAGCTCCCTCTACACTGTCCCCATCAAACACTCCCAGGACAGGTACAACACGGGGTTAGATACAGAGTAAAGCTCCCTCTACACTGTCCCCATCAAACACTCTCAGGACAGGTACAGCACGGGGTTAGATACAGAGTAAAGCTCCCTCTACACTGTCCACCATCAAACACTCCCAGGACAGGTACAGCACGGGGTTAGATACAGAGTAAAGCTCCCTCTACACTGCCCCCATCAAACACTCCCAGGACAGGTACAGCACGGGGTTAGATACAGAGTAAAGCTCCCTCTACACTGTCCCCATCAAACACTCCCAGGACAGGTACAGCACGGGGTTAGACACAGAGTAACGCTCCCTCTACACTGTCCCCATCAAACACTCTCAGGACAGGTACAGCACGGGGTTAGATACAGAGTAAAGCTCCCTCTACACTGTCCCCATCAAACACTCCCAGGACAGGTACAGCACGGGGTTAGACACAGAGTAAAGCTCCCTCCACACTGTCCCCATCAAACACTCCCAGGACAGGTACAGCACGGGGTTAGACACAGAGTAACGCTCCCTCTACACTGTCCCCATCAAACACTCTCAGGACAGGTACAGCACGGGGTTAGATACAGAGTAAAGCTCCCTCTACACTGTCCCCATCAAACACTCCCAGGACAGGTACAGCACGGGGTTAGATACAGAGTAAAGCTCCCTCTACACTGTCCCCATCAAACACTTCCAGGCCAGGTACAGCACAGGGTTAGATACAGAGTAAAGCTCCCTCTACACTGTCCCCATCAAACACTCCCAGGACAGGTACAGCACAGGGTTAGATACAGAGTAAAGCTCCCTCTACACTGTCCCCATCAAACACTTCCAGGCCAGGTACAGCACGGGGTTAGACACAGAGTAAAGCTCCCTCTGCATTGGAGTTTCCCGGTGTCGCCCTGAGTCCTAGTCTCTGGACAATTCTGTGCTCGCTTTCCGCTGGATTATCCGTTATGGGAAGGATTTCAGTGCGCGCCGTGGTCAGTGGTGAGTTCACTCCCGTTGGAAACGTAACTGGGAAAATCTGAACTCAGCCCACGGCAGTCCAGAGAGGATTCCTGTCCTGTCTGAACAGGGCCTAGAACCTGGCGACCCAGCCCTCCTACCGCATGACAGGTTGGCTCCGCTCTTTAATTACAGAGTTTGAGGCAGCACGGTGGCCTAGTGGTTAGCACAGCTGCCTCACGGCGCTGAGGTCCCAGGTTCGATCGCGGCCCTGGGTCGCTGTCTGTGTGGAGTTTGCACGTTCTCCCCGTGTCTGCGTGGGTTTCGCCCCCACAACCCAAAAATGTGCGTGTTAGGTGGATTGGCCAGGCTAAATTACCCGTAGTGTCCTAAAGAAAAGTAAGGTTAAGGGGGGGTTGTTGGGTTACGGGTATAGGGTGGATACGTGGGTTTGAGTAGGGTGATCATTGCTCGGCACAACATCGAGGGCCGAAGGGCCTGTTCTGTGCTGTACTGTTCTATGTTCTATAATTGGAAAAAATTATTGGGTACTCTAAATTTTTTTTTTTAAATAAATAAAATTTTAAAAAAATTACAGAGTTTGACCTTTAGTTCCGCTCTTGAAAAACAAAATTAAGACAAGACATTGGGCTGGATTAAAGGGCCAGGGCGGGACTGACGTCATTAAGGAGCTTACTGACGTTGAAGAGTCTGGGCGTTACTGGGTGTTGGACGGCGATAATATTACTCAGCTCCTCCATTCGGGAGAACGGCAAAAGCAACAATTTAATTTGATTTTCCTCCCCCCCGGCTAATCCTCTGAGTGGCCTGGTGTTTCTTCGTGACCTCCACCTGCACCAGGTGTTTGCTGATTAAAACGGCTCGAAGTTTTGATCAGGTTTCTCTGCCGTTTAGCTGCCTGCTGTCCACTCGGAATCTTCCCCTTCCTTTCGACTATGGGAGGGGGGGGCGAGAGATTGCAGGGCAATGTGGGGCTGGTCACTCATGAGGAGGCTTGAAAAGATGTGGTCAGGGTCCGAGGAGCCGACAGCGCCCCGCTCAGATTTCAGAACGGGAATTTACACCCACCACCCACCGCCACACGGACATTGACCACGGCATCACAATGGCAACGCACATATTTATATATAATCTTTAACTCGCTAAAATTATGCTGATGAGATTATGGTGAGGGGATCGCCAATGTTGTGTAGTTGCAGCAGGCCGCTTGTGAGTGTGAGTATTTACAGGGGGTCCCATAAACCCTCCCAGGACAGGTACAGCACGGGGTTAGATACAGAGTAAAGCTCCCTCTACACTGTCCCCATCAAACACTCCCAGGACAGGTACAGCACGGGGTTAGATACAGAGTAAAGCTCCCTCTACACTGTCCCCATCAAACTCTCCCAGGACAGGTACAGCACAGAGTTAGATACAGAGTAAAGCTCCCTCTACACTGTCCCCATCAAACACTCTCAGGACAGGGACAGCACAGAGTTAGATACAGAGTAAAGCTTCCACTACACTGCCCCTATCAAACACTCCCAGGACAGGTACAGCACGGGGTTAGATACAGAGTAAAGCTCCCTCTACACTGTCCCCATCAAACACTCCCAGGGCAGGTACAGCACGGGGTTAGATACAGAGTAAAGCTCCCTCTACACTGTCCCCATCAAACACTCCCAGGACAGAGACAGCACGGGGTTAGATACAGAGTAAAGCTCCCTCTACACTGTCCCCATCAAACACTCCCAGGACAGGTACAGCACGGGGTTAGATACAGAGTAAAGCTCCCTCTACACTGTCCCCATCAAACACTCCCAGGACAGAGACAGCACGGGGTTAGATACAGAGTAAAGCTCCCTCTACACTGTCCCCATCAAACACTCCCAGGACGGTACAGCACGGGTTAGATACAGAGTAAAGCTCCCCTCTACACTGTCCCCATCAAACACTCCCAGGACAGGTACAGCACGGGGTTAGATACAGAGTAAAGCTCCCCCTACACTGTCCCCATCAAACACTCCCAGGACAGGTACAGCATGGGGTTAGATACAGAGGTAAAGCTCCCTCTACACTGTCCCCATCAAACACTCCCAGGACAGGTACAGCACGGGGTTAGATACAGAGTAAAGCTCCCTCTACACTGTCCCCATCAAACACTCCTAGGACAGGTACAGCACGGGGTTAGATACAGAGTAAAGCTCCCTCTACACTGTCCCCATCACACACTCCCAGGACAGGTACAGCACGGGGTTAGATACAGAGTAAAGCTCCCTCTACACTGTCCCCATCACACACTCCCAGGACAGGGACAGCACGGGGTTAGGTACAGAGTAAAGCTCCCTCTACACTGTCCCCATCAAACACTCCCAGGACAGGTACAGCACAGGGTTAGATACAGAGTAAAGCCCCCTCTACACTGTCCCCATCAAACACTCCCAGGCCAGGTACAACATGGTGTTGGATACAGGTGTAGCTCCTGTCGTGGGTTGAATTTGGATCATACACACCCCTCACCTGGCTGACTTACTGATCAATTCCAGACTCACGTCAGATGCATTCAGCCTGCTGTGTTGTTCTGACCCTTACCTTGTGTCCTCTCTGGACAGATATCCAGCAGTTCTACGAAGAATCATTGAAGAATCAGCCAGCCAGCCCCTCTCTGATGAATTGGCCCCTGAAGGTAGGAAGGTATTTGTGGTGAATGTATTATGCCAATAATCCACCATTGTATCTGTGCTGTTGCCCTTGTGGGCTTCTCCTATGGGCCACTGTATGGCATTATCCATCGGGGAACATGTTGGAGCATGTATGGGCTCCGCCCATGCCTCCTCCCCTTGAAGGGAGGTATAAGGAGCAGTCGACCTGTAGGCGGTTCTCAGTATTGGATCAGTCGCAGGCAGGCACTGTTCTAAGTTGATTAAAGCCACGATTTACTTCTACTCTTGTCTCGAGTGAATTGATGGTCGCATCAGTATTGTCTCTTCCCTGTGTGCTGGAGGGGCTTCAGGCTGTGGTGCGTCTGAGGGCCGCAACCTGGGCCCCTAGTTAGCATCTGGACAGTAGATGGAGCTCTGGTTGTTTAAGTTCGAAAGGGGATGGGGGAATCGAAGAATGAGAGAGTCAGCAATCTCCTCGCACTTTGCCATTCCAAACACTGCAGTCTAACTTCGATCAGAGCATTAAATATGATCAGATTTATTGTTCCGGCATGTACGATCTTGGGGGCCGCCCTCCAACTTCTAACGCTTTCTCCCTCCCCCATTTTAAACGCAGCCCCTCCCAAACTCCTGTGCACAGCGTATACCGTCTACAAGATGCACCGCAGCAAGTCGCCAAGCCTCCCTCCACAGTACCTTCCAAACCCGTGACTTTTCCCATCTAGAAGGACGTGGCAGCGGACGCATAGGAACACCGCTGCCTGGAAGTCCCCCTCCAAGGCACGCACCATCCTGCCTTGGAAAATAAGAGTCGGAGGTGGCCATTCAGCCCCTCGAACCTGCTCCGCCATTCATTGTGACCGGGGCCAATCACCCAACTCCGTAACCGGTTCTGGGAGCAGGGGTGGACTGGGGTATCTATTAGCCGTCCCTTCATTGTGGTCGGGTCAAAATCCTGGAACCCCCCCCTCCCCGACAGCACAGTGGGTGTACCTACACCACATGGACTGCAGTAATAGGAGATGGGGAACAGATACTGGACCCAGCCCACATCCCTTGAAGGAAGCATATAGATGTGTTCAGGGTCATCTTGACCATGACTGAACACAGCTCTGGGAGCATTAGTCACCCTTCTGTAGTGGGAAAAACAAAGAAAACAGAAATAGATTTAAGTGTGAGAAATCTTTCTTTTCAGAAAGGATTTGCGCGTGAATCACAGATTGTTGGCAGGGAGGTACGGCCAGGCAATTAGAAATGGCACGTTCGCCTTTATTCCCAAGGCATTGGAGCGGAAGATTGAACAAGCCTCTGATTGCAATTGTACAGCACAGCGGTTAGCACTGCTGCTTCACAGCCCCAGGGTCCCGGGTTCGATTCCCGGCTTGGGTCACTGTCTGTGCGGAGTCTGCACGTTCTCCCCGTGTGTGCGTGGGTTTCCTCCGGGTGCTCCGGTTTCCTCCCACCAATCCCGAAAGACGTGCTGTTAGGTGAATTGGACATTCTGAATTCTCCCTCTGTGTACCCGAACAGGCGCCGGAATGTGGTGACTAGGGGCTTTTCACAGTAACTTCATTGCAGCGTTAATGGAAGCCAACTTGTGACAATAAAGATTATTATATCACATATGAGCGTCGGGAAGAGTTGCAAGAACAGGCCATTTGACCCATCGAGCCTGCTCCTATATTCAAACAGATCAAGGCAGATCTGATCTCTACCTCTCGAGACAACTTCAGAAACGATGCCCTTATGACTTGGCATCATTGGGCGTTGGTGAGGAAACACCTAGTGTTGGCCTCCTGGCGAAGACTGGGGCCGTAGTAATAATTTCAATGAGCCTTGTCCGGAGGCCCAGGCTGGTGTTCAAATCTAACCGTGGCTACTGCGGGAACTTAAATTCAATCCGTAGAATCTGGAATTAGTCCCAGTGACGAGCATCGATTGTCGTTAATAACCCATCAGGTTTATTAATGCCCTTTAGGGAAGGAAATCTGCCTCCTTACCCGGTCTGGCCTCCATTTCAGTACTGAGGGAGTGCCGCACTGTCAGAGGGTCAGTACTGAGGGAGTGCCGCACTGTCAGAGGGTCAGTACTGAGGGAGCGCCGCACTGTCAGAGGGTCAGTACTGACGGAGTGCCGCACTGTCAGAGGGTCAGTACTGAGGGAGTGCCGCACTGCCAGAGGGTCAGTACTGAGGGAGTGCCGCACTGTCAGAGGGTCAGTACTGAGGGAGTGACGCACTGTCAGAGAGTCTGTACTGAGGGAGTGCCGCACTGTCAGAGGGTCAGTACTGAGGGAGTGCCACACTGTCAGAGGGTCAGTACTGAGGGAGTGCCGTACTGTCAGAGGGTCAATACTGAGGGAGTGCCGCACTGTCAGAGGGTCAGTACTGAGTGAGCTCCGCACTGTCAGAGGGTCAGTACTGAGGGAGTGCCGCACTGTCAGAGGGTCAGTACTGAGGGAGTGCCGCACTGTCAGAGGGTCAGTACTGAGGGAGCGCCGCACTGTCAGAGGGTCAGTACTGAGGGAGCGCCGCACTGTCAGAGGGTCAGTACTGAGGGAGTGCCGCACTGTCAGAGGGTCAGTACTGAGGGAGTGCCGACTGTCAGAGGGTCAGTACTGAGGGAGTGCCGCACTGTCAGAGGGTCAGTACTGAGGGAGTGCTGCCTGTCAGAGGGTCAGTACTGAGGAGTGCCACACTGTCAGAGGTCAGTACTGAGGGAGTGCCGCACTGTCAGAGGGTCAGTACTGAGGGAGTGCCGCACTGTCAGAGGGTCAGTACTGAGGGAGTGCCGCACTGTCAGAGGGTCAGTACTGAGGGAGTGACGCACTGTCAGAGAGTCTGTACTGAGGGAGTGCCGCACTGTCAGAGGGTCAGTAGAGGGGAGTGCCACACTGTCAGAGGGTCAGTACTGAGGGAGTGCCGTACTGTCAGAGGGTCAATACTGAGGGAGTGCCGCACTGTCAGAGGGTCAGTACTGAGTGAGCTCCGCACTGTCAGAGGGTCAGTACTGAGGGAGTGCCGCACTGTCAGAGGGTCAGTACTGAGGGAGTGCCGCACTGTCAGAGGGTCAGTATGAGGGAGTGCCGCACTGTCAGAGGGTCAGTACTGAGGGAGTGCCGCACTGTCAGGGTCAGTACTGAGGGAGTGCCGCACTGTCAGAGGGTCAGTACTGAGGGAGTGCCCCACTGTCAGAGGGTCAGTACTGAGGGAGTGCCACACTGTCAGAGGGTCAGTACTGAGGGAGTGCAGCACTATCAGTATTTATGTTTCAATCAACCTCACTGAATAAACAGATGAGTTGGTCTTTGCTTCGTTGCTGATTTAGCGAGCTTGTTGTGCGGAGATCAGCAGCTGTGTTTCTCACGATAGGGCAGGGGCCACAGTGTAAAATAAAAACCATTAATTGATTACAAAACACATTGAAATTCCTGAGGGGGCACAATGTTCTGACCTCAGTGGAGTTCTTTGTGAGGTGGTCCGTGTTTATCACCCTCCTGTTGGCCTGTATAATTAGCCAATGATGAAAGGTGACAGAGCAGACGCTGATGATTCACCGGGAAGCTGTGTGCGTGATGCCGAAGCCCTTTCGATGTTAGAGTAGCCAGCCGTCGCCCTCTCCCTTGCACCCACACACACACCCGGCTCCCATCATTATCCAACCCGGGGGCCAGGCCCCCCGGGGGCCAGGCCCCACGCCGCTCCGCAGATTGTTCCGAGTCCCGTTTCGCCACTCCAGTCCGTGATTGACGCGCCCCCTCTGGCATCCCAGCTCACGATGCGTTTCCAGTCGTCGCGGGGCGCGGGCTGGGAGGGCGAGGGTGGGATTCGGGTGCAGGTGTCCTGGGGACATGGCTGTGGGCCGGTGGCGGTTGTTGGGGGAGGGGAGCAGGGCTGAGTTAGGGCCTGGGATTGGACGGACCCACAGCCTGTGTCTGGTTTCACTCCCCCATGGGTCACAACATAGATTTAATAGATTATCATAGAATTTACAGTGCAGAAGAAGGCCATTCGGCCCATCGAGTCTGCACCAGCTCTTGGAAAGAGCCCCCTACACAAACCCACACCTCCACCCTATCCCCATAACCCAGTAACCCCACCCAACACTAAGGGCAATTTGGACACTAAGGGCAATTTTCATGGCCAATCCACCCTAACCTGCACATCTTTGGACTGTGAGAGGAAACCGGAGCACCGGAGAACCCACGCAGACACGGGGAGGACGTGCAGACTCCGCACAGACAGTGACCCAAGCTGGAATCGAACCTGGGACCCTGGAGCTGTGAAGCAATTGTGCTATCCACAATGCTACCGTGCTGCCCATTTGAACGACTTCTCCAGCTAGTTATATCACCAAATATGTACGTATCTGTGCCCAAATTCATTCGACAAACAGCAAAATTAGACGTTGATTACAAAGTCAGACTATTACCATTCCGGATTGTACCCCAACATTTTCCTGGATTCCAGACAGAACTCCAATACTTTATTGCATCTGTCAGACTGTGAGGAACAGATACTTCTCTCCGGGCGTGATTTCATAGGAACATAGTGTATTGAAACCAACTTTATTACGAACACAGTTTTGATCTCACTTTAACATCATACAAGAAATATTCACATGGGAACAGTCATAGAAAATAGGAGTAGGAGGCGGTCATTTGGCCCTTCGAGCCCCTGCTACCCCATTCACTATGATCATGGCGGATCATCACGGTCAACACCCTGATCCCCCCATCCCCCCATATCCCTCGATCCCTTCAGCCCCAAGAGCTGTATCTAATCCCTTCTTGAAATTACACAACGTTTTGGGCGCAGATACTTTCTGTGGGAGTGAATTCCACAGATTCCCCGCTCTCTGGGGGAAGACATTTCTCCTCACCTCAGTCCTAAAAGGTTTACCCCTTACCCTCAAACTATGACCCCCCCCTAGTTCTGGACTCCCCCACCGTTCGAGAACATTCTTTCTGAATCTACCCTGTCTAATCCTGTTAGAATTTTATAGGTTTCTATGAGATCCCCCCTCACTCTTCTAAACTCCAATGAGTATAATCCTAACCAACTCAGTCTCTCCTCATGAGACAAGGTCCCGCCATCCCAGGAATCAGCCTCATAAACCTTTGCTGCACTCCCTCCCTTACTGGCTTACAATCACTCGTTAAACAATGCTTAACCATAAAATTAAACACTTTATGTTAAAAGATAACTGCTGTTATCTTTTAGCTCCAATCAAGCAAGACCCATCTCAGGTCGAAATCCACTTTAAATAATAAACGCAGGAATCCTTTCTGTACAGAGATGTCTTGGAGAAACTGCTTTGAGAGAGAGAGATCCTCCAGGAAACAGCCTGCAGATTGTTGCCTGTGTCAAACTACTGTTGAACTTCCCAACATTTGGCAAAAAGAGTTCTAAAACTGAAACTCAACACCTGAAATGAAATGAAAATCGCTTATTGTCGCAAGTAGGCTTCAATGAAGTTACTGTGACTGCTTCAGCTCCTGGCTCCTCCCCTTAACTACATCACCTCATTCCCACTAATTGGGTGATGACCATTTTAATGAGGCTAAATACAACCCCCTCAATTATCTAAACCACAGGGAACCTTCTTTCTATAAACAAAATTCCATAAGCCCTATGTATGTGAACACGATATGCGGTTGGAATGAACGATGATCTCATTTTTACGCTGCTTTAATTACCCCTCTGTAGTCCAAAAATCTGCCTGTCTTTTAAGCCAGTATTTTTAAAACCCTGACTGCAATAGAGATGCACGCACAGTAACCCAGGCTTTTAATCATTATTACACGGGATACATATAATAGATTGGTCACTTGATTGGTCCCAGAGATGAGGGGTATGTCGTATGAGGAGCGATTGAACAGTTTAGGCCGATACTCTGTCGAGTTTAGAAGAATGAGGGGCGATCACGTTGAGGCATAGAAGATGATAAAAAGTATGGCTAGAGTAGACGTGGAGCTGTGGGTCATTCTAAAAGATGAGGTCACAGTCTTAGGATAAGGGCCAGCAAATTTAAAACAGATTCGAGGAGAAACTACTTCTCCCAAAGGGTTGTGAATCAGTGGAATTCGCTCCCCCAGAGTGGGGTGGACGCTGGGACAGTGAGTAAATTTAAGGAGGAGTTAGACAGATTTTTAATTGGTAATGGGTTGAAAGGTTACGGAGAACGGGCAGGAGGGTGGAGTTGAGGCCGGGATGGGATCAGCTATGATCGAATGGCGGAGCAGATCCGATGGGCCGAGTGGCTTAATTTTAAAAAAATACAAAGTTAGAGTACCCAATTCATTTCTTCCAATTAAGGGGCAATTTATTGAGGCCAATCCACCTAACCTGCACATAAGAACATAGGAACTAGGAGCAGGAGTCGGCCATCTGGCCCCTCGAGCCTGCTCCGCCACTCAATGAGATCATGGCTGATCTTTGTGGACTCAGCTCCACTTTCCGGTCCGAACACCATAACCCTTGATCCTTTTATTCTTCAAAAAACTATCTATCTTTACCTTAAAAACATTTAATGAAGGAGCCTCAACTGCTTCACTGGGCAAGGAATTCCATAGATTCACAACCCTTTGGGTGAAGAAGTTCCTCCTAAACTCAGTCCTAAATCTACTTCCCCTTATTTTGAGGCTATGCCCCCTAGTTCTGCTGTCACCCACCAGTGGAAACAACCTGCCTGCATCTATCCTATCTATTCCCTTCATAATTTTATATGTTTCTATAAGATCCCCCCGCATCCTTCTAAATTCCAACGAGTACAGTCCCAGTCTACTCAACCTCTCCTCATAATCCAACCCCTTCAGCTCTGGGATTAACCTAGTGAATCTCCTCTGCACACCCTCCAGCGCCAGTACGTCCTTTCTCAGGTAAGGAGACCAAAACTGAACACAATACTCCAGGTGTGGCCTCACTAACACCTTATACAATTGCAGCATAACCTCCCTCGTCTTAAACTCCATCCCTCTAGCAATGAAGGACAAAACTCCATTTGTCTTCTTAATCACCTGTTGCACCTGTAAACCAACTTTTTGCGACTCATGCACTAGCACACCCAGGTCTCTCTGCACAGTGGCATGCTTTAATATTTTATCATTTAAATAATAATCCCTTTTGCTGTTATTCCTGGGTTTGGGTTGTGGGGGTGAAACCCACGCAGGCACGGGGAGAAGTGCAAACTCCACACGGACAGTGACCCAGAGCCGGGATCGAACCTGGGACTTTGGCGCCGTGAGGCAGCAGTGCTAACCACTGCGCCACCGTGCTGCCCCCTGCTCCTATATCATATGGTCTAATACAATATCTGAAATTTCTATCTTCATCACCTAGACTTATTAAGTAGACAGGGAAATCTTATTAATCCACAGAATGAAACATGGGAGTATATTAATTACCCTTTTTAAATACCTGAGCACATGAAATGAAAATCGCTTATTGTCACGAGTCGGCTTCAATGAAGTTACTGTGAAAGCCCCTAGTCGCCACATTCCGGCGCCTGTTCGGGGAGGCTGGTACGTGAATCATTGGTCTGCGAAACATTACGTTTCGGGAAGACTTGTCGGAAGCCCCGCAGTCAGTCGATTTCAGAACGGAGAGCGACTGTGGAGGAATGTCCGTTCACCTGATGCTTTGCGGACTGCGTCTGGAGCTTCAGGATCTGTTGTCTACTTTCCCGTCAATCTTCCTCGTTTCCCCCTCAAAAAGCCAATCAGCTTTCAAGCCACAGCTTTCCAGGCCTACTTTTTCCCAAAGCCTTGAACCACCGTGTGACTCTGTTGTAACCAGTGCGCCGGAGGGGGGTGGGGGGTCAAGAAGCTTCCACCTCCTTCAAAACTGCTTAATTACCTTTTCTTGTGAATCTTCCGGAAACAGCGGCAATGTTTTTTGTTGTCATTTTTATTTTTGGAACACTTCTTTGTTAATGTAATAATAGAATAATCTTTATTGTCACAAGTAGGCTTACATTAACACTGCAGTGAAGTTACTGTGAAAAGCCCCTAGTCGCCACATTCCGGCACCTGTTCGGGTACACAGAGGGAGAATTCAGAATGTCCAATTCATCCAACAGTACGTCTTTCGGGACTTGTGGGAGGAAACCGGAGCACCCGGAGGAAACCCACGCAGACACGGGGAGGACGTGCAGACTCCGCACAGACAGTGACCCAAGCCCGGGAATCGGACCCCGGACCCTGGCGCTGGGACGCATCAGTGCTAACCGCTGTGCCGGCGTGCCAACTTACATTAGTTGTTAAAATACGAGGGTTGGTGTTGAGGGTTGGCAGAAATGGCTGTTGGGCAGTTATCCAATCAGGGAACAGATTTTCTCCACTGGTTGTGGGAGAGCACCGTTCCGCAAGCCAAACATATCAGGTCACCGAGGGACGAAGGGCCTGCGGGTGGAAACCTCCAGAAATAAATTCAACACGTGTTGGTGTCCATTCGCTCCTATTGATGGAGTTCCAAACTGGACGTTAATACCTGTTGATGGGTTTATTGACAGACCGCGCACGTGCGCTGCTTGCTTCCTAACCCGGTCTCCCAGCAGTCTTTCTTTATAAGTGCTCTAGGTACTTAGTCAAACAAAGCCCTTCACCTGTACACACCATTAACAGATGGCAGCCCTCAGCAAGCCTGGTAATTGTTTGAGTGCTAACCTGGGGGTTTGAAGATTGTCGGATTCTTATTTGTGATCCAGGCAAGAGGACAGGAGAAGAGACTGGGGGAGCTGCTGCTTAGAATGGTAGGGAAGAGCTTTTGATATCTGGGAATCCAGGTGGGCCGGGAATGGGAGGCACTGCACAAGTTAAACCTGTCCCGGCTGGTACAACAAATGGAAGGGGACTTTAAGAGATGGGACATGCTCCCGCTATCACTGGCGGGGAGGGTACAGACCGTGAAAATGACGGTCCTCCCCAGATTTCTGTTTGTCTTTCAGTGCCTCTCCATCTTCATCCCAAAGGCCTTTTTCAAGCGGGTGAATAAGGTTATTTTGGGCTTTGTGCGGGAGGGTAAAACCCCGCGAGTAAAGAAAGTGTTGCTGGAGAATAGCCGGGGGGAGGGTGGGTTGGCGCTGTCGAACTTCTGCAATTACTACTGGGCGGCTAATATAGCCATGATTAGGAAGTGGGTAGTGGGACAGGGGTCAGTGTGGGAGCGGATGGAGGCGGCGTCATGTAAAGGCACCAGTCTGGGAGCATTGGTAACGGCACCTCTGCCGTTCTGGCCGGCCCGATACTCCACAGGTCCGGTGGTGGTGGCGGCTCTGAGGATCTGGGGGCAGTGGAGGAGATATAAGAGAGGGGAGGGAGCATCGGTTTGGACCCCGATTTATAACAACCACAGGTTTGTACCGGGAAGGCTAGATGGCGGGTTCCGGAGTTGGCAAAGGGCAGGAATTAGAATGATGGGGGATCTATTGATAGACGGGAGCTTTCCCAGCTTGGAAGCTTTGGAGGATACGTTTAAATTGCCACCAGGGAATGGGTTTACGTATTTGCAGGTGCGAGACTTCCTGAGAAAACATGTGCCGGCCTTTCCGCTGCTGCCTTTCCGCTGCAGCGGGGTTTTACCCTCCCGCACAAAGCCCAAAATAACCTTATTCAGGATAGAGTAGTTTCCAGTACCTGGGAGGGAGAGGGGAAGGTCTCGGATATTTACCAGGAACTTTCGGAGACTGAGGAAACTCCGGTGCAGCACTCCCTCAGTACTGACCCTCTGACAGTGTGGCACTCCCTCAGTACTGACCCTCTGACAGTGCGACACTCCCTCAGTACTGACCCTCTGACAGTGCGGCACTCCCTCAGTACTGACCCTCTGACAGTGCGGCACTCCCTCAGTACTGACCCTCTGACAGTGCAGCATTCCCTCAGTACTGACCGTCTGACAGTGCGGCACTCCCTCAGTACTGACCCTCTGACAGTGCGGCACTCCCTCAGTACTGACCCTCTAACAGTGCGGCACTCCCTCAGTACTGACCCTCTGACAGTGCGGCACTCCCTCAGTACTGACCCTCTGACAGTGCGGCACTCCCTCAGTACTGACCCTCTGACAGTGCGGCACTCCCTCAGTACTGACCCTCTGACAGTGCGGCACTCCCTCAGTACTGACCCTCTGACAGTGCGGCACTCCCTCAGTACTGACCCTCTGACAGTGCGGCACTCCCTCAGTACTGACCCTCTGACAGTGCAGCACTCCCTCAGTACTGGCACTCTGACAGTGCGGCACTCCCTCAGTACTGACCCTCTGACAGTGCGGCACTCCCTCAGTACTGACCCTCTAAAAGTGCGGCACTCCCTCAGTACTGACCCTCTGACAGTGCGGCACTCCCTCAGTACTGACCCTCTGACAGTGCGGCACTCCCTCAGTACTGACCCTCTGACAGTGCGGCACTCCCTCAGTACTGACCCTCTGACAGTGCGGCACTCCCTCAGTACTGACCCTCTGACATTGCGGCACTCCCTCAGTACTGACCCTCTGACAGTGCGGCACTCCCTCAGTACTGACCCTCTGACAGTGCGGCACTCCCTCAGTACTGACCCTCCGACAGTGCGGCACTCCCTCAGTACTGACCCTCTGACAGTGCGGCACTTCCTCAGTACTGACCCTCCGACAGTGCGGCACTCCCTCAGTACTGACCCTCTGACAGTGCGGCACTTCCTCAGTACTGACCCTCTGAAAGTGCGGCACTCCCTCAGTACTGACCCTCTGACAGTGCGGCACTCCCTCAGTACTGACCCTCTGACAGTGCGGCACTTCCTCAGTACTGACCCTCTGACAGTGCGGCACTCCCTCAGTACTGACCCTCTGACAGTGCTGCACTCCCTCAGTACTGACCCTCTGACAGTGCGGCACTCCCTCAGTACTGACCCTCTGACAGTGCGGCACTCCCTCAGTACTGACCCTCTGACAGTGCGGCACTCCCTCAGTACTGACCCTCTGACAGTGCGGCACTTCCTCAGTACTGACCCTCTGACAGTGCAGCACTCCCTCAGTACTGACCCTCTGACAGTGCGGCACTCCCTCAGTACTGACCCTCTGACAGTGCGGCACTCCCTCAGTACTGATCCCCTGACAGTGCGGCACTCCCTCAGTACTGACCTTCTGACAGTGCGGCACTCCCTCAGTACTGACCATCTGACAGTGCGTCACTCCCTCAGTGCTGACCCTGTGACAGTGCGGCACTCCCTCAGTACTGACCCTCTGACAGTGCGGCGCTCCCTCAGTACTGACCCTCTGACAGTGCTGCACGCCCTCAGTACTGACCCTCTGACAGTGCAGCACTCCCTCAGTACTGACACTCTGACAGTGCGGCACTCCCTCAGTACTGACCCTCTGACAGTGCGGCACTCCCTCAGTACTGACCCTCTGACAGTGCAGCACTCCCTCAGTACTGACCTTCTGACAGTCCGGCACTCCCTCTGTACTGACCTCTGACAGTGCGGCACTCCCTCAGTACTGACCCTCTGACAGTGCGGCGCTCCCATCAGTACTGACCCTCTGACAGTGCGGCACTCCCTCAGTACTGACCCTCTGACAGTGCGGCACTCCCTCAGTACTGACCCTCTGACAGTGCAGCACTCCCTCAGTACTGACCCTCTGACAGTGCGGCACTCCCTCAGTACTGACCCTCTGACAGTGCGGCACTCCCTCAGTACTGACCCTCTGACAGTGCGGCACTCCCTCAGTACTGACCCTCTGACAGTGCGGCACTCCCTCAGTACTGACCCTCTGACAGTGCGGCACTCCCTCAGTACTGACCCTCTGACAGTGCGGCACTCCCTCAGTACTGACCCTCTGACAGTGCGGCACTCCCTCAGTACTGACCCTCTGACAGTGCAGCACTCCCTCAGTACTGACCCTCTGACAGTGCGGCACTCCCTCAGTACTGACCCTCTGACAGTGCGGCACTCCCTCAGTACTGACCCTCTGACAGTGCGGCACTCCCTCAGTACTGACCCTCTGACAGTGCGGCACTCCCTCAGTACTGACCCTCTGACAGTGCAGCACTCCCTCAGTACTGACCCTCTGACAATGCGGCACTCCCTCAGTACTGACCCTGTGACAGTGCGGCGCTCCCTCAGTACTGACTCTCTGACAGTGCGGCACTCCCTCAGTATTGACCCTCTGACAGTGCGGCACTCCCTCAGTACTGACCCTCTGACAGTGCGGCACTCCCTCAGTACTGACCCTGTGACAGTGCGGCGCTCCCTCAGTACTGACCCTCTGACAGTGCAGCACCCCCTCAGTACTGACCCTCTGACAGTGCGGCACTCCCTCAGTACTGACCCTCTGACAGTGCAGCACTCCCTCAGTACTGACCCTCTGACAGTGCGGCACTCCCTCAGTACTGACCCTCTGACAGTGCAGCACTCCCTCAGTACTGACCCTCTGACAGTGCGGCACTCCCTCAGTACTGACCCTCTGACAGTGCGGCACTCCCTCAGTACTGACCCTCTGACAGTGCGGCACTCCCTCAGTACTGACCCTCTGACAGTGCGGCACTCCCTCAGCACTGACCCTCTGACAGTGCGGCACTCCCTCAGTACTGACCCTCTGACAGTGCGACACTCCCTCAGTACTGACCCTCTGACAGTGCGGCACTCCCTCAGTACTGACCCTCTGACAGTGCGGCACTCCCTCAGTACTGACCCTCTGACAGTGCAGCACTCCCTCAGTACTGACCCTCTGACAGTGCGGCACTCCCTCAGTACTGACCCTCTGACAGTGCGGCACTCCCTCAGTACTGACTCTCTGACAGTGCAGCATTCCCTCAGTACTGACCCTCTGACAGTGCGGAGCTCCCTCAGTACTGACCCTCTGACAGTGCGGCACTCCCTCAGTACTGACCCTCTGACAGTGCGGCACTCCTTCAATGCTACACGCTGGAAGTTAAATATAAACCTGGTTTCCAAAACCTAGCAGAGGCCTTGTCCCCACGGTCACCTGACGATGAGGTGAGTGTGTTTGTCAGAGCTCCGTGTCTGACACACCATGGGAACATTTCCAGTCCTGACAACAAGCACCTGGCTGGAGATGGTCAAGGATTGGGTTAGCTGAACGACAGAACACGGACCATTGCCCCGTCTGGAATCCTGGCTTCGGCAACGGTTCTTGAAGAATAAAATTGCGGAATATTAAATTTGTCTCGTCAATGCTTTGATCAATAAGGGGATCAGGGTTCATGGGGAGAGGGCAGGAGAAAGGGGATTAGAAAAATATCACCCATTGCATGGCGGAGCAGACTCGATGGGGCGATTGGCCTAATTGGGTCTGGATTAGCACACTGGGCTAAGTAGCTGGCTCGTAATGCCGAGGAAGGCCAGCAGCACAGGTTCAATTCCCGTACCAGCCTCCCCGAACAGGCGCCGGAATGTGGCGACTAGGGGCTTTTCACAGTAACTTCGTTTGAAGCCTACTCGTGACAATAAGTGATTATTATTATTAAAATAGCAAGACCATAAGACATCGGATCAGAATTAGTCCAATCGGCCCATCGAGTCTGCTCCGCCATTCAATCATGGCTGATATTTTCTCGTCCCCTTTCTCCTACCTTCTCCCCATAAACCCCAATCCCCTATTGATCAAAACATTTACGAGACAAATTTAATATTCAGCAAAAGCGCACTTCGAAACTAATTGGGACAGGAATGAACTGCAGGGGCAAGTGAAGCTCATACTGCAGGATTGATATCTTTTACCAATTTAGATAATTAAACCTTTTGTTAAACCCTGGAGTTCAATCTTTAACCAGCCTCTAGCACCAATAAAGATTCATGGTTTATCTTTTAATTATTACCCCCGTGCTGTACCTGTCCTGGGAGTGTTTGATGGGGAAAGTGTAGAGGGAGCTTTACTCTGTATCTAACCCCGTGCTGTACCTGTCCTGGGAGTGTTTGATGGGGACAGTGTAGAGGGAGCTTTACTCTGTATCTAACCCCGTGCTGTACCTGTCCTGGGAGTGTTTGATGGGGACAGTGTAGAGGGAGCTTTACTCTGTATCTAACCCCGTGCTGTACCTGTCCTGGGAGAGTTTGAAGGGGACAGTGTAGAGGGAGCTTTACTCTGTATCTAACCCCGTGCTGTACCTGTCCTGGGAGTGTTTGATGGGGACAGTGTAGAGGGAGCTTTACTCTGTATCTAACCCCGTGCTGTACCTGTCCTGGGAGTGTTTGATGGGGACAGTGTAGAGGGAACTTACTCTGTATCTACCCCGTGCTGTACCTGTCCTGGGAGTGTTTGATGGGGACAGTGTAGAGGGAGCTTTACTCTGTATCTAACCCTGTGCTGTACCTGTCCTGGGAGTGTTTGATGGGGACAGTGTAGAGGGAGCTTTACTCTGTATCTAACCCCATGCTGTACCTGTCCTGGGAGTGTTTGATGGGGACAGTGTAGAGGGAGCTTTACTCTGTATCTAACCCCGTGCTGTACCTGTCCTGGGAGTGTTTGATGGGGACAGTGTACAGGGAGCTTTACTCTGTATCTAACCCCGTGCTGTACCTGTCCTGGGAGTGTTTGATGGGGACAGTGTAGAGGGAGCTTTACTCTGTATCTAACCCCGTGCTGTACCTGTCCTGGGAGTGTTTGATGGGGACAGTGTAGAGGGAGCTTTACTCTGTATCTAACCCCGTGCTATACCTGTCCTGGGAGTGTTTGATGGGGACAGTGTAGAAGGAGCTTTACTCTGTATCTAACCCCGTGCTGTACCTGTCCTGGGAGTGTTTGATGGGGACAGTGTGGTGTGTGTCTCTCTCTCTCTGTTTCTCTCTCTGTTTCCCTCTATCTCTCTCTCTCTCTCTCTCTCCTTTGAGATGCCCCTTAGACCAAACCTCATTGACCAAGCGTTTGTTCGCCTGATACCTCCTTCGGTGACCCAGGTGTCTGCCGTTGATCACCCTCGCTGTGAAGTACCTTGGAGGGTTTGACTGCGTTAGAGACGCGATTGGCTTCGAGGAGCAGGGGTGGCCTGCCCGCTCCTCAATCAGTAACCGGTCACTGTAGTTGGGAGGTGGGCTTTGCGGTGATGCCCCCCCAGGGTCAAATGCCCTGAAACAAATTCTTCGAGTGTGGCCCTTCCCCATTGAAGGATAGCAGCCGGACGGTCAGCCCGCGTGGGGACCGTACCCCAGTGGGTGCCGGCACCCCGAGAGCATTGGGCAGGGGTGGGGCTGGCCGGGGGCAGTGGGAGGGACGGCACAGTGTGAGCTGAGGGGTCCTGAGGAAGGTGGCACGTGTCGGCGATGTCAGGAGGGTATAGAAAACTGGCCACGCTGCCCACCTACCTGACGCTTTGCGTTTCAGGATCAATAATTTGGGCGGAGGGGGTCAATGCTGACGGTCTCGTGGTGTAGTGCCCCCCCCCCCCCCCCCCCCCCCCCTCTGGGCCCAAAGGCCTGGGGTCACGTCCCAGCCCCGGTACCGTTGGATAAGGAGGGTCAGTTTGTGACCTTAGCCAAGCGGGCCGATTAGCAACTGGGAACAATGTGAGGCCCGAAGGGCGGGAAGGATTCTGGCCAGCTGCGGTGGAAATTGGAGTCGCCACCATCCACAGATCCAGACCACAAGGCCGGGGTGGGCGGGGAGAAGTTGGGCCGCTCGGCCCATCCAGTCTGCTGCGCCATTCAATGAGATCGAGACTGATCCCCCAACTCCACTTCCCCCTAACCCTCGGTTCCCCCCTTGATTGAAGAATCCTTTCTCTCGGCCTCTGGCATCCTTCACGGCCCAGTCCCCAGCAGCTCCCCGCGGTAACGAATTCCACGGAGGCCCCCCCCCCCCCCCCCCCCCCCCTCCTCGGCCTTACCCACGTCGGATGCGGCCGGGCTGTGGGTCAGGCCACAGCGGAGACCCCGGGAAGAAGAGTGAGAGGAGGGCGGGGTGGGGGGTTCGCTGGAGTCGCAAGGGCTTTGAGAGTCTTCCGATACGATTTGCGTATTCGCCGCGACCCTTTTTCTTGGGGTGGACGGTCAAGGGGGGGGGGGGGGGTGTACTGAGGGGGTCACATTTTAAACTAACCCTCAGCCTCCCACCCCCTTCGCCGCCTGTCTACTCAATCTGATCTTCACTTTAGCTCCTCTTCCTCTCCCTTGATGGCAGCAGTCTCTCCCTTTAAGTGACAGAGCAAGGGCTGTTGTCATGATAATTCGATTTCGATCTCTGTACCAGGAGAGAGAGAGCGAGAGAGAGACACACACACACACACACACTGTGGATAATCTTCCTCTCCCTCCAGCTCCTCCTCTCTCTCTCCCTCCCCTCTCTTTCTTCATCCCTCGTTCATATCGATCCTCACACCCACTTGCACACACACGCGCACACACACACACACACTCTCACACACACATACATACACACACACTCCGCCTCCTCCTCCTCATTCCCCCCCCCCCCCCGCTCTCTTCGAGTCATTAATGAACAAATTCACCTTCCGTTTGCAGAAGCCAAGAGGGTTCCGTTCCCCGGTCGAAACAAAAAGAGCTCTCTCTCTCTCTCTCTCTCTCTGTGATATTTGCAATAAACGAACCGTCACCCCTCTCGCTCACTCCCACACGTCCTTCCCTCACACTCACACACACACACACTCACACACACACAGTGACACACACTGACACACACACACTCTGCCTCACACACACACACACACACACGCGCTCAACACTGGCGTTCGCCCACCCCTCGCCCGCATGCACCCAGATCCCTCAGTCTCCGATGCACGAAATACCCCTTTGCAAGGCAAGGCCACCTGTATCGTATTAGAGGATGGATTGTCTCTGTATAGTCACCACCAAGGTAAGGGAGCTTTTATTCTTGATTTCCACCGGCTTGCTAAATTCCACAAGTTGCCAAAATGTGGGAGACTCGATTGTGTTTTTTTTCCTCCCCTTCTGTCTGCCCGTCTCTCTCTCTCCCCCTCTTTCTCTCTCGCTCTGTGTGTGTGTGTGTGTATCTGTGTGTGTGTGTGTGTGTCGCTTCCCTCCGGCATGTGTGATCCATTAGGGATGCTGAGCCTGGATCCGTGAGGAGCCGGTGATTGATCGCTCTCCGTTCTCTCACAGCCCCTCACCACCCAGACTCCTCCGGAGGCCTGCCAACTCTGGGGTTTTTTTTTTCTTTTTATTATTCTCATTTATTCCTCAAATCACCTCCCCCTGGTGAAAAAAACTGGATCTGAAAATCCACTGCCCCTTGACTTTGTACCTGGCTGTTGAAGGCGAAGAAGGGAGCAATGGTGTGTGTGTGTGAGGCGAATGTGTGGAGATAAGATTGGGAGGTTGCCAGGGGTGCAGTTTGGTTTGATTAATTTACAAAAGTGAGAGACAGAGAGAGAGAGAAGGAGATCGAATAATTTCGCAATTAATCCCATGGAATTATTCGAAGGGTTCGCCGGAAGGGAGCAAGCACCTCCTCCTGGCTTTTGTCTGGATTAGCTGGTGTATATTTTCCGTGTGTCAGAATTAACAAAGAGACCTTGGCAGAGAGTGTTGTGTGTGTGTGTGTGAGGGGGGGGGGGGAGGCTGTGGACAGGCAGCCCAGAGCACACAATTCCTCTCTCCGAATGTAAATCAGCAATTAAAAAAAAAACCCCCCCCCGCACGCTTAAAAATTCTTCCAATCCCGACTTGGAACCGGCGTCTTCCTAATCCTGAGGAATTCAGACGGTGCGCTGCCTGTTCACTGAATGAATCCCAGCCTCCCCCTCCACCTCCACCCCTGACCCTCTGTCCGTATTTAGGCAGGTCCAGGAGCTTGGGTGCAGGTGGGTTTGGGGCAGGGGGCAGCCTCTTGAGCGGTCGGTCCTCTCCCCCCCCCCCCCCCCCCCCCCCCCCCACCCACCTCTCATTCCTCCTCCCCCTGCCCTCTCCACCGCTCCTCCTCCTCCCTTCCTTCTCCTCCGCCCTGGCGGCTCTGGGTGACCGCGCGGTTGAAGCCCGGAGATCCGCGTGGTGCGGTGGGGGCCGCCGTGTTGTTTTCTTGCCGCCGAGGGGGTTCACGGTTGATGCCGGGAACGGGGGACGGAGGGGAGATGGTTGGAGCCGAGGGAATGGAGGAGGTACGGGGTGGGTGCGGGGAGGAATGTGGGGGGGGGGGGGGGGGGGGGCGGTGGTGTGCACCTTAAAATGTCGATGTGGGACGGGTTGCCGGGGACCACTTGCGGCTTCAGAAGCCGACCGTGACTGAGATGTTGGGGGGGGGGTTTGTTGGTGGGTGGGTGGTCAGTGGGAAGGGTGGGGGGTTGGATTTCTCCCCCAAGGGTGATGGTTTTCGATGACTGCCTGAGCCATGTTCTGTTGTGTCGTCGGATGCGGTTTTGACGTGTTGGCGGTTCCATCCCTCCGGCCTTGGCGGGGGGGGGGGGGATTAACGTTTTCGAGGGGGGGGCCTCCCGGGATTTTGACCTTGTATTTTCTGTTGGAGCTGCACTTGGCGGCTCTGTCCATGAGCCGCCGATCTTACTGGCCAGGCACTGTGTTTTTTTTATAAATTTAGCGTACCCAATTCATTCTTTCCAATTAAGGGGCAGTTTAGCGTGGCCAATCCCCCTACCCGGCACGTCTTTGGGTTGTGAGGGTGAAACCCACGCAGACACGGGGAGAATGTGCAAACTCCACACGGACAGTGACCCAGAGCCGGGATCGAACTTGGGACCTCGGCGCCCGTGAGGCAGCAGTGCTAACCCACTGAGCCACCGCGCTGCCCTCTGGCCAGGCACTGTTGATCGTGTAGGCCGGACGCTCCTCCGGGTAGGGATTGACAGTCCCAATTGGGCAAATTCCTGGAGGATCACCCGCCCTGATCCTCAAACCCAACCCAGCTGGTACTCCGCTCTGGCCTCATCCCCCATGTCTCACCATCCCACAGCCAGATGGATAGGGAATCGATAAGCACAGCATCAGGACTGAGAGGTTATAACCATCAGCAAACAGGCAGGGGATCTTTCCTGTGCACAGGGAAAGGTCAAGGGTGACCTGATGGAGAACTGTCAGTGATCAAGATGAGGTTTCCACTTTTGGGCGAGACCCCGAATAAGGGGCCATCAATGTAAGGCAAGCAGTCAGAAACCCGGCGGGGAATTCAGGAGAAACCGCTTTACTCAGGGAGTGGGGAGAACTGTGGGACTGGCTCCCACGGGGAGTGGGGAGAATGTGGGACTGGCTCCCACGGGGAGTGGGGAGAATGTGGGACTCGCTCCCACGGGGAGTGGGGAGAATGTGGGACTCGCTCCCACGGGGAGTGGGGAGAATGTGGGACTCGCTCCCACGGGGAGTGGGGAGAATGTGGGACTTCGCTCCCACTGGGAGTGAGGAGAATGTGGGACTCGCTCCCACGGGGAGTGGGGAGAATGTGGGACTGGCTCCCACGGGGAGTGGGGAGAATGTGGGACTCGCTCCCATGGGGAGTGGGGAGAATGTGGGACTCGCTCCCACAGGGGAGTGGGGGAGAATGTGGGACTTGCTCCCACGGGGAGTGGGGAGAATGTGGAACTCGCTCCCACGGGGAGTGGGGAGAATGTGGGACTCGCTCCCACGGGGAGTGGGGAGAATGTGGGACTCCCTCCCACGGGGAGTGTGGAGAATGTGGGACTCCCTCCCACGGGGAGTGTGGAGAATGTGGGACTCGCTCTCACGGGGAGTGGGGAGAATGTGGGACTCGCTCCCACGGGGAGTGGGGAGAATGTGGGACTCGCTCCCACGGGGAGTGGGGAGAATGTGGGACTCGCTCCCATGGGGAGTGGGGAGAATGTGGGACTCGCTCCCACGGGGAGTGGGGAGAATGTGGGACTCGCTCCCATGGGGAGTGGGGAGAATGCGGGATTCGCTCCCACGGGGAGTGGTCGAGGTGAACAGTATCGAGACGTTTAAGGGGAGAAGCTGGATAAACACATGACGGAAAGAGGAAAATAATTGCATTTCGATAGCACGTTGGGGATTGTCATGGGACAGTCATTGAAGCAAAAGCCCCCTCTCTGCAAGAGCCACCCACCCTCTACCCCCTCTTCCGCCTCATCCCCGTATCCCGGTAAACGTTTCCCCGGCCGGTAATAGCCCAGCTCCCTTATGAATGCCACGATTGCGTCTGACTCCGCCGCGCTCTCCGGCGGATCCGTGTTCCGGATCCTAACCACTGGCCGCGTCTGTTTCTTTTTTTTTGTCAAAACATCTCCAATATCTACCCGCTGGTTTCCGGCCCGTGCAGCAACGGTAACGGGTTTCCCCCATCCGCTCGGGCCAAAACTAGAGAGGGTGCGGAGGAGATTGTCCAGGATGCTGCCTGGGCTGGAGCGTCTCAGCTATGGGGAGAGGCTGGTTAGGCCGGGTTTGTTTTCCTTGGAGCGGAGAAGGCCGAGGGGGGGCCTGATCAATGATGAAGGAGATCGATAGGGTGGACAGGCAGGAACCTTTCTCCTTGGTGGAGGGGTCAGTGAGGGGGCAGAGATTTAAGGTGAGGGGCCGGAGGTTTAGAGGGGAAGGGAGGAAAAACCTTTCCCCCCAGAAGATGGCCTGAAAGGGTATTTAAGAAGCTTTTAGATCAAAACGCCCACGGCAGACAAAAGGACAAGGCGAACGAATACAGCACAGGAACAGGCCCTTCGGCCCTCCAAGGCTGTACCGGTCATGATACCAACCTTGGGCAAAACCCTCAGCCCTTCCAAAAAGAGGAATGGACCAAGTGCTGGAAAATAGGATGAGGGGTAGGTCGGGGCTTGATGGCTGGCCCGCATACGATGGGCCGAAGGGACTTTTTTGTGCTGCAAAACCCGAGGACTCTATGTCCAAACCCACATGATTTTGAACTCCTCCGCCCGTCACATCCTTCCTGGAATGTTGTGCCCCGTGCGGCCAGAGGCGGACTTCCACCTTGTCGGACGCCGCGCGCACCTTCGTTTCTGGGACACCTCCAATGACCCCCCCCCCCTCCCCCCCCGCCCCCCCCAGCCCCACCCTCCCTCACCCCACAAAACGCGAAGGCGCAAACTACAAAAATACACAAATGATCACTGCTTAACTGCTTTAGTGCTTTTCAAACTTGTGAAAACATGTCTTCCAGCTTTGCCCTCCCACCCCCGGAGTTGTGCCCCCATAATCAGCTTTGCACCCCCCCACCCCCCTCCAGCACTGCCGACCTCCAGTTGAAATGAAATGAAATGAAAATCGCTTATTGTCACGAGTAGGCTTCAACTAAGTTACTGTGAAAAGCCCCTAGTCGCCACATTCCGGCGCCTGTTCGGGGAGGCTGGTACGGGAATCGAACCGTGCTGCTGGCCTGCCTTGGTCTGCTTTCAAAGCCAGCGATTTAGCGCAGTGTGCTAAACAGCCCCTCCCCCCCCCCCCTTTCCAATTTTACCCCGCTCCTTCCAGTCCGGCCCCTTTTCACACCTCCCCTCGGCGACTCGCCTCGCTGCTGGCTGCCTGGATACGGCCTTGTCCGTCCTGCCCTCCTCCGCCCTGGGTCGAGCCGGACTGCTGCCCCGCTCCCTCCGAGGCCCCTCAGCCACTTGGGTCAATGTTTGCCCGCTCTGAGGGGGGCTCAGAGCTGCCAGGCTCTGTGTGGTGCCTGCAGACACCTGGCTGGCATGGGGTCCCCCCAGTGGTCGAGGTCCTGTCCCTGGGCACCGTGTATTCCATTGGGAGTCCACCTCTGCCTCCAGCAGGAGGATGGACTTGATGGACTGAATAAGCTGTTTCTGAGCTCCTCGCTCAATATAATATATTTTTAAAAAATGTATTTGTTCATGGGATTTACTGCCCGTCCCTAATTGCCCCTTCAGAAGGTGGTGGGTGAGCCGCCTTCTTGAACTGCTGCAGTCCCTGAGGTGTAGGTACACCCACTGTGCTGTTAGGGAGGGAGTTCCAGGATTTTGCCCCAGCGACAGTGAAGGAACGGCCGATATATTTCCCAGTCAGGGTGGGGAGTGACTGGGAGGGGAACCTCCAGGTGGTGGGGTTCCCAGGTATCTGCTGCTCTTGTCCTTCTAGATGGTAGCGTGGAGTTTGCACGTTCTCCCCGTGGGTTTCCTCCAGGTGCTCCGGTGTCCTCCCACAGTCGAAAGATGTGCAGGTTAGGTTGATTGGCCGCGGTATATTGCCCCTAGGTGGTGTTATGGGGGAAGGGTGGGGGCAATGGGCCCTGGGTGGGGTGCTCTTTCAGAGGATCAGTGTAGACTTGATGGGCCAAATGGCCTCCTTCTGCACGGTAGGGATTCTATGGTTGAGGTCGTGGGTTTGTGATGTGTTGTTGAGGGAGCCTTGGTGAGTCGTTCTTACAGAAGTTACTTCTGCTGCCACTGTGCGTCGGTGGGGGAGGGAGTGAATGTTTGTGGAAGGGGAGCCAATCAAGCGGGGCTGCTTTGCCCTGGATGGTGTCGAGCTTCTTGAGTGTTGTTGGAGCTGCGCTCATCCAGGCAAGTGGAGAGTCTCCCATCACACTCCTGACTTGTGCCTTGTAGATGTGTTATGGGCCAGGGTTTAGAGAACCCCAAAGTGTATCATGGACTTCACCTGACCCACAACTTTTAATAGATTGTGGTATGGGGAGCACACGGCCCACTCTACAGGTGTGGTACAGCAGAAATGGAATATTTTTTAAAGCAAAACAATGTTTATTCTATGAACTCAAGTTAACCTTTTTAAAACATACAGTCAACATCTCAGCAACCATTAATTCAAATACACCCCCCAAAGAATACAACACTAAGTAATCCTTAATAACTTCCCAAACAACATCCAGAAGACAAAATAAACACTTTTTAACCGAAGCACATTAGGTTTACATTCACTACTGAGAACATTTATAATTCTGAATTCACAAAATGATCAAGAGATAGTCTTTTCATGGCAGAGAGATCAACAGTACACCTGCTCTGTCTGGCTTCAGCTCCAACACTGAAAACGAAACTAAAACACACCCTGCAGCAAACAGCCAAAAACGAAAGTAAAAAGCTGACAGGCAGCCCAGCTCCACCCACTCTCTGACCTAACTGCAGTAGTAAACACCAATTTCTTAAAGGTAACTCTCACTGCAGATATTTATATGCACACCCATTTATAAACACCCATTTCTTAAAGGTACTCTCACATGACACCTCCCCCCAAGAAAAAAAAACAAACCATCAACTTCAAGATGGTTTCATTATTCACCTTTTCACTATCCTTTAAGAAATGGACACAGTAAATATACTTTTTTGTTTAAAAAAAAAACAACACACGCAAACAGGTACAATAATATAGTCCATTTTTCTTTCTACTTCCTCCAACTGAAATCCTTCTCGATTGACAGTCTCTTTGAACAAGAAGGTCTCTGCATGATCCACCCATTTCTCCCTGCCTCGGCATTTCTCTTTAAAGTCAGGTACTTTAGTTCAATCTGATCACAGAGTCCTTTGTAATTCTCCAACACAGGAGCATTGGTTATCACAGCTTTTAGGCCGTCAAATGTCTGTTGAAAGTCCGCTGTCCACTGAAATTTTTGACGCTTCTTCTGCAAGTCCATCAGTGGAGCAACCACGCTACAAACATTTTTCACCAATGTTCGAACAAATCCACTCATGCCAAGAAATCGCATTATTTCCCTTCGTCTTGAGGGTATCGGAAACTCCTCAATAACTGGTGGTTTCACGTCCCGTGTGACCATTCGGCCCTGTCCGACTGTATGGCCAAGGAAAGTGACTTGGGCTTTTCCAAATTCACTTTTGGCTAGGTTTACCACCAAACCCCCCTCCTGAAGTCGATCGAATAACTCCATCAGATGTTTTAAATGTTCTTTCCATGTCTGGCTGAAAATGACCAGATCGTCGATGTATACCGCACAATTGGATAATCCTGCAACAACTTTGTTAGTTAACTGTTGAAATGTGGCTGGGGCGTTTTCCATGCCAAATGGCATAACTTTGAATTGGTATATACCATCTGGAGTCACAAAAGCTGAAATCTCCTTCGCCCTTTCGGATAAAAGTACTTGCCAGTAACCTTTAAGCAAATCCAGTTTGGAAATAAAAGCTGATTGTCCCACTTTCTCAGTGCAATCCTCCAAGCGTGGGATAGGATAAGAGTCCATTCTTGAAACTGCATTAACCTTTCTATAGTCCACACACAACTGTTGGGTACCGTCCGGTTTTGGTACCATCACTATGGGTGCGCTCCATTGGCTACAACCCACTTCAATTATGCCATTTGTCAGCATACTCTCAATCTCTTTGTTAACCTGTGCCAATTTTAAAGGGTTAAGTCTATCTGGATGTTGTTTGATTGGAACAGCATTTCCCACATCTAGATCATGTATGGCCATTTTAGTATATCCCAATTTATCTCTACAAACTTGCCCATGTGATATCAATAACTCTTTGAGGTCAGTCTGTTTTTCCTCTGGAAGGTAACTCAACAATTTATCCCAATTTTTAAGAACATCCTCGTTTTCCAATTTAATTTGAGGTATGTCAAATTCACAGTCACCTGGATTTGGTTCGTCACTTTGAGTTAGAATCATTAAAACCTCCTTTTTTCCCCCTTCCCTTTCAAAGTACCTTTTAAGCATATTCACATGACACATTCGGAAAGTCTTCCTTCTATCTGGTGTTTTTACCACTTAATTTCATTTCAATCTGATAAGGTCCACAAAACCTAGCTTTTAAAGGCTCACCTACCTATGGTAACAACACTAAAACTTTATCTCCACTGGCAAAACTACGAACTTTGGATTTCTTGTCCGCTACCCGTTTCATCACATTTTGTGCAACCTTTAAATGTTGTCTAGCCAATTCACCTGCTCTATTTAATCGTTCCCTAAAATTTGACACAAAATCCAATAATGTAATTTCTGATTTCTCAATCCACCAATTTTTCCTTAATCAATTTAAGTGGTCCTCTTACCTCATGACCAAAAATTAGTTCAAAAGGACTGAATTTGGTTGACTCATTAGGTGCATCCCTAATGGCAAACAGTAAGAATGGAATTCCTTTATCCTAATCCTCTGGATTATCGTGACAATAAACCCTCAACATTGTCTTTAATGCCTGATGCCACCTTTCTAATGCTCCCAGCGATTCTGGATGGTACACAGTTGATTTAAATTGTTTTATTCCAAAGCTATCCATAACTTCTTTGAATAACCTTGAGGTAAAATTCAATCTTTGATCTGATTGTATTTCTGTGGGTGGTCCATATCTGGTAAAGAATTTAAGTAACTCCTCCACATTCTTTTTAGCTGTAATATTACGTACTGGAATGGCCTCTGGAAACCTAGTAGACACATCCATTATCGTCAAAAGATATTGATTCACACTTTTCATTTTAGGAAGCGGTCCTACACAATCAATTAGGACCCTTGTAAAAGGTTCTTTAAATGCTGGAATGGGTATTAATCGCTGGTTTTAATCACTGCTTGAGGTTTCCCTATCACTTGACATGTGTGACATGATTGACAAAATTTAACTACATCTTTATGTAGTCCAAGCCAATAAAAATGTTTCTGGATTTTAGCTTGAGTTTTCCTTATTCCAAAATGACCTCCCACTGGTACCTCATGTGCAACTTGCAACACCTCCTTTCTATACCCTACCGGCAATACTACTTGATGAACTTCTGCCCACTTTCACCCGCTTGTACATACGCCTCCATTTTCTCATCAAGACATCACTTTTACGGCAATAACACTCTGGTATACACTCAGATTCCTCTTCCGTGTATGCTTTCCAATACATCAGTTTTATTTCTACATCTTTCTGTTGTAACTCTGCCAATTTTCCTGAACTAAAAATATCCGCCTGATCCTCCACCTGTTCTTGTTCTTTTTCAACCATCTGATCAAAAATCGTTTCTGATAATTGCACTTCAACTTCATCTTCATTCTTTGATTTCTCCTCTTGTCTTAACCTGTGACTTTGCGACCTTGTTACTACAGAATCCGGAAAAATCCCAGGGTATTCGTCCTTCAACACTTCAGTTGTCTGATTTTCCACTGTCTTATCAACCACAGTAGGCATCACTCCCACCTGCGATCCAGCTATATCATTACCCAAGATAAACTGTATTCATGGACAAGATAGTTTATCTATTACTCCTACTACCACTTCACCATTCTTCACTGGACTTTCCAACCTCACCTTATATAATGGAACGCTACTCCTCTCACCCTGAATTCCACATATTACCACCTTTTCCGGCAACATTCTTCCCAAACTACATAACTCCTCATCTCTTACCATTAAAGATTGACTAGCTCCCATATCTCTTAAAATTGTAACTTCTTCACCGGCTCCTCCTGTTACACATGAGTAATATTTACCCACACAAGTGAATTCTTTAAAGAGATCTGGCACCTTCTTATCAATCTCCTCTTGATCAGGCTGTACAATCTTTTGCACTTCCTTTGCTTCGCTTCGGCTTTCCTTTACCCCTTTAACAAACCGCACTGTCTTATCCTGTTTTACCGCATCAGCCTTCCCAGTGCTTTTCTTCAACCACCAACACTGTGACTTTACATGGCCTAGTTTATTTCAATGAAAACATTTGAAACTTTTCATGTCTCTTCCACCTTCCTGGATTTCTTTTTTAATCTGAGGTACACTGTCCTTATTATCTCCCATCAGATCACCTTTACCTTTACCACTTGAGTATTTCTCATGTCCCCAGTTTCTATCCCTCACAGGCTGAAACTAATGTCGGAAACCAAGCTTTGATTTATGAACTAATTCATAATCATCTGCCATTTCTGCTGCCAACCTCGCAGTTTTAACCCTCTGCTCGTCCACATGAGTTCTCACTACATCAGGAATTGAATTTTTAAACTCCTCCAAAAGCATAATTTCTCTGAGAGCTTCATACGTTTGGTCTATTTTCAAAGCCCTTATCCACCTATCAAAATTACTCTGTTTGATCCTTTCAAACTCCATGTATGTTTGACCAAATTCTTTCCTTAAATTTCTAAACCTTTGTCTGTAGGGTTCAGGCACCAGTTCATATGCACCTAAGATGGATTTTTTCACCTCCTCTGCTAGTGATGCAAACACTTCACTAGCCCTACCTCCCAGCTTTGTTTGAATCAGTAATACCCACATGTCCTGTGGCCATTTCATTTGTTCAGCTACCTTCTCAAATGAAATGAAAAAGGCTTCTACCTCCTTCTCATCAAACCTTGGCAATTCTTGGACATTTTAAATAGATTCCCACTAAGCCTTCGACTTTGACGCTCTTTCTTACTATCCTCATCACTATCGTCCAACTGTACGTTTCCCTTTACGTCTGCCAATTTGAACTGACTGTCATGTTTCATGGCCATTTTCTGAAGTTCATACTCTCTCTCTTTATCTTTTTCCCTGATCTGTATCTCCCTTTCTCTTTCTTTTTGTTCTGTTAGGGCTATTCTTTCTTTTCTCCTTTCTTCTCTCTCCTTTTCTTTTTCCTCTCTCTCTTTCTTTTTCCTCTCTCTCTCTTTCTTTTTCCTCTCTATCTCTTTCGCTCTCTTTCTTTTTCCTCTCTCTCCCTTTCTCTCTCTCTTTCTTTCCCCTTTCTCGTATTCAAGCTGCTTTGATTCTTTCTCATGTTCCATTTGTTTAATTTGTAACTACATTTTTGCCATTTCCAATGAGTCAAACTGTATCTCAGGCAACTTTAAATGCTTAGCCACCACCGTAATTATCTAATCTTTTCGCATTTTGTCAGGTAATGTTAACTGCAATATCTTTGCCAAATCTAACAGTCTGCTTTTAGTCTCTGTCCGTAAGGTACTGCGTGTGACCGTCTCCACCCCCAAAAACCTCAGAGCCTCTGACAGAGCCATTGTCAACAACACACTTCCTACTTAAACTAGGATACCACACCTGAAAAGCAACCACAATATGCTCCCCCCTCACTGTCTTTAAGTTCACTAACCCAATCCAATAGATCGGCTTTTATCCCCCTCAAGCCCCCAATTTGTTAAGGGTCAGGGTTTAGAGAACCCCAAAGTGTCTCATGGAGTTCACCTGACCCACAACATTTACTAGATTGTGGTATGGGGAGCACACGGCCCACTCTACAGGGGTGGTACAGCAGAAATGGAAAAGTATTTTTTAAAGCAAAACAATGTTTATTCTATGAACTCAAGTTAACCTTTTTAAAACATACAGTGAACATCTGAGCAACCATCAATTCAAATATAACCCCACAAAGAATACAAACAACACTAAGTAATCCTTAATAACTTCCCAAACAACATCCAGAAGACAGAAGCAACACCTCTTAACAGAAGCACATCAGGTTTACATTCACTACTGAAAACATTTATAATTCTGAATTCACCAAATTATCAAGAGATAGGGCGCGATTCTCCGCCAATCCGGCGTGCCGTGAAGGCTGGCGTGAAACTGTCCGTGTTTCACGCCAGCCTCGGAGCTCCGTCCCGGGACCCGATTCTCCCCCCTGGGCAGGGCTAGTATCGGGGCCGGGGGAATAACGGCGACGCGGATTTAGCGAACGTCGCTAACTCCGCCCGCCAAGAGTCACGGCGGCTGACACGCACGATGACGTCAGCCGCGCATGCGCGGGTTGGACGGCTCCAACCCGCGCATGCGCGGATGACGTCATCACGCAGACGCGTCAAACCCGCGCATGCGCGGGCCGTCATGCCCCCCCAGCCGCCCCGCGGTCTGATGCTGCGGGGCGGCGAAAGAACAAATAGTGCGCGGGTATCGGACCCGCTGCCCGCGATCGGTGCCCGCCGATCGCAGGCCCATGCCACCCTTGGCACGGCCGTGGTGTGGCCGTGCCAATCGGTGCCATGGTTGTCCGGGACGGGCACTTTGCGGCCGTTTTCACGAATGCTGAAAGCAGGTGTGATCGCGGCCGTGAAAACGGCCGTAAACTCCGCGGCATTTGGCCCATCGGCCTGCGGAGAATCGCTGTTCACCGTAAAAAACGGCGAGCAGCGATTCGTGTCGGGGGCGGGCGGAGGGGGGGGGGGGGGAGACTGAGGTCTGCACATCCTCCCCGTGTCTGCGTGGGTTTCCTCCGGGTGCTCCGGTTTCCTCCCACAGTCCAAAGATGTGCAGGTTAGGTGGATTGGCCGTGATAAATTGCCCTTAGTGTTGGTGGGGTTACTGGGTTATGGGGATAGGGTGGAGGTGTTGACCTTGGGTAGGGTGCTCTTTCCAAGAGCCGGTGCAGACTCGATGGGCCGAATGGCCCCCCTCTGCACTGTAAATTCCATGATAATTCTATGATAATTCGATGAAGTCTCTCAACCCCACGGCCCTTCCTGTGAACCTCCTCTGACCTCCCTCTCCAAAGCCTTCGCACCCTGCCCAAAGCGCCTTGAGGTGATCGCCCCTCAGTCTCCCCGTATCAGGGGAATGCAAGGTTTGTCCGTACAGCCCCTGCCCTCGAACCCCGAGATCATTCAGTGGTCAGTCGGTGTCTTCACCCTGAGGTATGGGGCCCAGGACTGAACCCAGTTACCCCCCCGATGGGGGGGGGGGGGGTCGAAGCAAGGCTCCGTGCTGCTGAAGGGTCTTCAGTCTTTCTCCGATTCGGGTTTTAGCACCTGCTGATGTGGGAATAATCTTCAAGGGAGCGAAGTGAAGGCGTTTCTGGAATAATTCAAAGAAACAGTTGGATACTGTATGACTCGTGCTGTTCTTTCTGCAGCTTCCACACATCACCTAAGGCCTCTAATAACACCCAGTACTTGGGGACTCGTGCGTGTTTCCATGGCAACCAGTGCATAGGCAACACCGTCTCCTCTCCACGCCGGCTCCACAGAGGAACTAGAGAGTTTGAAGTGGTGTCAGGATCTCTGGGGCAAGGAGGTTGCTGAAGGTGCAGAAAATTACGCTGGAGAGCGGCAGACCTCAATCTCAGTGGACAACGAAAGATGGGCTGAACGTCCCTCGCTCACCACCATCGTTGACGTCGGAATAAGGGCGGAATCGTCTCTTACTCCGTCAGAGCGCCTGCTTCAAATGAGAATGCCGGGGTGCAGCAGCGGGCAGCATAGTGGATAGCACAATGGCTTCACAGCTCCAGGGACCCGGGTTCAATTCCCGGCTTGGGTCACTGTCTGTGCGGAGTCTGCACATCCTCCCCATGTCACCCTGGGTTTCCCCCGGGTGCTCCGGTCTCCTCCCACAGTCCAAAGACGTGCAGGTTAATTGGATTGGCCGTGATAAATTGCCCCTTGGGTGTCCAAAAAGGTTAGGGTTACGGGGACAGGGCGGAAGTTAGGGCTTAAGTGGGTCGGTGCAGACTCGATGGGCCGAATGGCCTCCTTCTGCGCTGTATGTTCTATAATGATTGGATAATCTGCTTCCTACGTGATTTTGATAGAGGGGTGTTTATCGGAGCTGTCTCCGGGAGGGATGGAGACGCCGCTGCACCATGGAATGGTAGCCATGGCAATATGCCCGTTGTCCAGAGCGGGCAGTTAGTGCGATGGTTGGTTGAGTGCCAGGCACCTCCGTCTCTACCAATGTTGCGAAAATCGCTCGGTACTGACCCTCCAACTGCGCACATCTTCCTCTGATGAGACAGCGCACCCCCACAACTTGCAAGGGAATCCGGCAGCGTATCAGTATTAAGAGGGGGTCCCCGGGGAGTGTGTCAGTATTTACAGGGGGTCCCCGGGGAGTGTGTCAGTATTTACAGGGGGTCCCCGGGGAGTGTGTCAGTATTAAGAGGGGGTCCCAGGGGAGTCTGTCAGCATTTACAGGGAGTCCCCGGGGAGTGTGTCAGTATTTACAGGGAGTCCCCGGGGAGTGTGTCAGTATTTACAGGGGGTTTCCCGAGGAGTGTGTCAGTATTTACAGGGAGTCCCCGGGGAGTGTGTCAGTGTTTACAGGGAGCCCCAGGGAGTGTGTCAGTATTTACAGGGAGTCCCCGGGGAGTGTGTCAGTATTTACAGGGGGTTTCCCGGGGAGTGTGTCAGTATTTACAGGGAGTCCCCGGGGAGTGTGTCAGTATTTACAGGGGGTCCCCGGGGAGTGTGTCAGTGTTTACAGGGGGTCCCCAGGGAGTGTGTCAGTATTTACAGGAAATCCCTGGGGGAGTGTCAGTATTTACAGGGGGTCCCCGGGGAGTGTGCCAGTGTTTACAGGGGGTCCCCGGGGAGAGTGTCAGTATTTACAGGGGGGTCCCCGGGGAGTGTGTCAGTATTTACAGGGGGTTCCCGTGGAGTGTGTCAGTATTTACAGGGGGTCCCCGGGGAGTGTGTCAGTATTTACAGGGAGTCCCCGGGGAGTGTGTCAGTATTTACAGGGAGTCCCTGGGGAGTGTGCCAGTATTTACAGGGGGCCCCGGGGAGTGTGTCAGTATTTACAGGGGTTCCCCGGGGACTGTGTCAGTATTTACAGGGGTCCCCGGGGAGTGTGTCTATTTCCTGGGGGTCTCCGGGGTGTGTGTCAGTATTTACAGGGGGTTTCCCGGGGAGTGTGTCAGTATTTACAGGGGGTCCCCGGGGAGTGTGTCAGTATTTACAGGGGGTCCCCGGGGACTTTGTCAGTATTTACAGGAGGTCCCCGAGGGAGTATGTCAGTATTTACAGGGGGTCCCCGGGGAGTGTGTCAGTATTTACAGGGGGTCCCCGGGGAGTGTGTCAGTATTTACAGGGGTCCCCGGGGAGTGTGTCAGTATTTACAGGGGGTTCCCCGGGGAGTGTGTCAGTATTTACAGGTTGGTCCCTGTTGAGTGTGTCAGTATTTACAGGGAGTCCCCAGGGACTGTGTCAGTATTTACAGGGGGTCCCCGGGGAGTGTGTCAGTATTGACAGGGGGTCCCGGGGGAGTGTGTCCGGTATTTGCCGGGAGGTCCCCGGGGTGTGTGTCAGTATTTACAGGGGATTCCCTGGGAGTGTGTCAGTATTTACAGGGGATTCCCGGGGAGTGTGTCAATATTTACAGGGGGTTCCCCGGGGAGTGTGTCAGTATTTACAGGTTGGTCCCTGTTGAGTGTGTCAGTATTTACAGGGAGTCCCCGGGGAGTGTGTCAGTATTTACAGGGGGTTCCCGGGGAGTGTGTCAGTATTTACAGGGGGTCCCCGGGGAGTGTGTCAGTATTTACAGGGGGGTCCCCGGGGAGTGTGTCAGTATTTACAGGGGGTTCCCGTGGAGTGTGTCAGTATTTACAGGGGGTCCCCGGGGAGTGTGTCAGTATTTACAGGGAGTCCCCGGGGAGTGTGTCAGTATTTACAGGGAGTCCCTGGGGAGTGTGCCAGTATTTACAGGGGGCCCCGGGGACTGTGTCAGTATTTACAGGGGGTCCCCGGGGAGTGTGTCAGTATTTACAGGGAGTCCCCAGGGACTGTGTCAGTATTTACAGGGGGTCCCCGGGGAGTGTGTCAGTATTGACAGGGGGTCCCGGGGGAGTGTGTCCGGTATTTGCCGGGAGGTCCCCGGGGAGTGTGTCAGTATTTACAGGAAGTCCCCGGGGAGTGTGTCAGTATTTACAGGGGGTCCCCGGGGAGTGTGTCAGTATTTACAGGGGGTCCCCGGGGAGTGTGTCAGTATTTACAGGGCGTCCCGGGGGAGTGTGTCCGGTATTTGCCGGGGGGTCCCCGGGGAGTGTGTCAGTGTTTACAGGAAGTCCCCGGGGAGTGTGTCAGTATATACAGGGGGGTCCCGGGGAGTGTGTCAGTATTTACAGGGGGGTCCCCGGGGTGTGTGTCAGTATTTACAGGGGGGTCCCCGGGGTGTGTGTCAGTAATTACAGGGGGTCCCCGGCGAGTGTGTCAGTATTTACAGGTGGTTCCCGTGGAGTGTGTCAGTTTTTACAGGGGGTACCCGGGGAGTGTGTCAGTATTTACAGGGAGTCCCCGGGGAGTGTGTCAGTATTTACAGGGAGTCCCTGGGGAGTGTGTCAGTATTTACAGGGGGCCCCGGGGAGTGTGTCAGTATTTACAGGGGGTCCCTGGGGACTGTGTCAGTATTTACAGGGGGTCCCTGGGGAGTGTGTCAGTATTTACAGGGAGTCCCCGGGGACTGTGTCAGTATTTACAGGGGGCCCCCGGGGAGTGTGTCAGTATTTACAGGGGGTCCCCGGGGAGTGTGTCAGTATTTACAGGGGGTCCCGGGGGAGTGTGTCCGGTATTTGCCGGGGGGTCCCCGGGGAGTGTGTCAGTATTTACAGGAAGTCCCCGGGGAGTGTGTCAGTATTTACAGGGGGGTCCCGGGGAGTGTGTCAGTATTTACAGGGGGTTCCTCGGGGAGTGTGTCAGTATTTACAGGGGGTTCCCGGGGAGTGTGTCAGTATTTACAGGGGGTCCCCCGGGAGTGTGTCAGTATTTACAGGGGGTCCCCCGGGAGTGTGTCAGTATTTACAGGGGGTCCCCGGGGAGTGTGTCAGTATTTACAGGGGGGTCCCCGGGGAGTGTGTCAGTATTTACAGGGGGGTCCCGGGGAGTTTGTCAGTATTTACACGGGGTCCCCGGGGAGTGTGTCAGTATTTACAGGGGGGTCCCGGGGAGTTTGTCAGTATTTACAGGGGGTCCCCGGGGAGTGTGTCAGTATTTACAGGGAGTCCCCGGGGAGCGTGTGTCAGTGTTTACAGGGGGGTCCCCGGGGAGTGTGTCAGTATTTACAGGGGGGTCCCGGGGGAGTGTGTCAGTATTTACAGGGGGGTCCCCGGGGAGTGTGTCAGTATTTACAGTGGGTCCCCGGGGAGTGTGTCAGTATTTACAGGGGGTCCCCGGCGAGTGTGTCAGTATTTACAGGTGGTTCCCGTGGAGTGTGTCAGTTTTTACAGGGGGTACCCGGGGAGTGTGTCAGTATTTACAGGGAGTCCCCGGGGAGTGTGTCAGTATTTACAGGGAGTCCCTGGGGAGTGTGTCAGTATTTACAGGGGGCCCCGGGGAGTGTGTCAGTATTTACAGGGGGTCCCTGGGGACTGTGTCAGTATTTACAGGGGGTCCCTGGGGAGTGTGTCAGTATATACAGGGAGTCCCCGGGGACTGTGTCAGTATTTACAGGGGGCCCCCGGGGAGTGTGTCAGTATTTACAGGGGGTCCCCGGGGAGTGTGTCAGTATTTACAGGGGGTCCCGGGGGAGTGTGTCCGGTATTTGCCGGGTGTCCCCGGGGAGTGTGTCAGTATTTACAGGAAGTCCCCGGGGAGTGTGTCAGTATTTACAGGGGGTTCCCGGGGAGTGTGTCAGTAGTTACAGGGGGTCCCCCGGGAGTGTGTCAGTATTTACAGGGGGTCCCCGGGGAGTGTGTCAGTATTTACAGAGGGGTCCCGGGGAGTTTGTCAGTATTTACACGGGGTCCCCGGGGAGTGTGTCAGTATTTACAGGGGGGTCCCGGGGAGTTTGTCAGTATTTACAGGGGGTCCCCGGGGAGTGTGTCAGTATTTACAGGGAGTCCCCGGGGAGTGTGTGTCAGTATTTACAGGGGGGTCCCCGGGGAGTGTGTCAGTATTTACAGGGGGGTCCCGGGGGAGTGTGTCAGTATTTACAGTGGGGTCCCCGGGGAGTGTGTCAGTATTTAAAGTGGGTCATCGGGGAGTGTGTCAGTATTTACAGGGGGTCCCCGGGGAGTGTGTCAGTATTTACAGGGGGTCCCCGGGGAGTGTGTCAGTATTTACAGGGAGTCCCCGGGGAGTGTGTCAGTATTTCCAAGGGGGTCCCCGGGGAGTGTGTCAGTAATTACAGGGGGTCCCCGGGGACTGTGTCAGTATTTACCGGGCAGTCCCCGGGGAGTGTGTCAGTATTTACAGGGAGTCCCCGGGGAGTGTGTCAGTATTTACAGGGTGTCCCCGGGGAGTGTGACAGTTTTTCCAGGGGGTCCCCGGGGAGTGTGTCAGTATTTACAGGGTGTCTCCGGGGAGTGTGTCAGTATTTCCAGGGGATCCCTGGAGAATGTGTCAGTATTTACAGGGGGTCTCCGGGGAGTGTGTCAGTATTTACAGGGTGTCCCCGGGGAGTGTGTCAGTATTTACAGGGGGTCCCCGGGGAGTGTGTCAGTATTTAGAGGGGGTCCCCGGGGGAATGTGTCAGGATTTCCAGGGGGTCCCCGGGGAGTGTGTCAGTATTTACAGGGGGTTTCCCGGGGAGTGTGTCAGTATTTCCAATGGGGTGCCCGGGGAGTGTGTCAGTATTTACAGGGGGTCCCCGGGGAATGTGCCAGTATTTACAGGGGATCCCCGGGGAGTGTGTCAGTAGTTACAGGGGGGTCCCCGGGGAGTGTGTCAGTATTTACAGGGAGTCCCCGGGGAGTGTGTCAGTATTTACAGGGAGTCCCCGGGGAGTGTGTCAGTATTTACAGGGGGGTTCCCGGGGAGTGTGTCAGTATTTACAGGGAGTCCCCGGGGAGTGTGTCAGTATTTACAGGGGGTCCCCGGGGAGTGTGTCAGTGTTTACAGGGGGTCCCCGGGGAGTGT